>NW_027018413.1:0-29550 GCF_032854445.1 Liolophura sinensis
ATACGTCGGATTAGCCTCTTACCAGCAGCACTGGAACAGTTTTTCCACTTTTGCATTTTTGCCTGGTCTTTTTGTTAATTTGAAATCGGATACAATCTACTATGTACAATCGCGACTGGTCTTGACTATATTCAACTTTTGACTATAAGTTATGTGCCCTTCTGTAGCCCCAGAAGACGTCAAATCTTTGGGCTAAGCCCATTTAACTCACCCAGCAATTGTCTTACTTTTAAGTCCAAGACAATCTCAATGTCTTTATCTACGTGTAGAAAAACCACACCATTCGTACATAAAAAACACAATGTACTAGATACAGTCTGCTGTAAAAAGTACAACTGATCACTGAACCACATCTATAAGGTTCTAATAGATGCGGAATTGGGCCAGGCATCGGCAGCTGTTTAAAAAATTGCAAATTTCCCTGGTTTCCATGGAGTAAGAGCCGTTGCTGGGCACGTGACTATGACATCAATGATCATTCAATTGTCGCTACAGCCAAAAGTATTGGTCGGAGAGCAACGCGGTTTGCACCATTCGATTTCTCGTCACAAAATACGTCGGATTAGCCTCTTACCAGCAGCACTGGAACAGTTTTTCCACTTTTGCATTTTTGCCTGGGTCTTTTTGTTAATTGAAATCGGCTACACTGTACTATGCACATTCGCGACTGGTTGTTACTATATTCAACTTTTAACTACACGTTATGTGCCCTTCAGTAGCCCAGAAGACGTCAAATCTTTGGGCTAAGCCCATTTAACTCACCCAGCAATTGTCTTACTTCTAAGTCCAAGACAATCTCAATGTCTTTATCTACGTGTAGAAAAACCACACCATTTGTACATAAAAAACACAATGTACTAGATACAGTCTGCTGTAAAAAGAACAACTGATCACTGAACCACATCAATAAGGTTCTAAAAGATGCGGAATTGGCCCAGGCATCGGCAGCTGTTTAAAAAATTGCAAATTTCCCTGGTTTCCATGGAGTAAGAGCCGTTGCTGGGCACGTGACTATGACATCAATGATCATTCAATTGTCGCTACAGCCAAAAGTATTGGTCGGAGAGCAACGCGGTTTGCACCATTCGATTTCTCGTCACAAAATACGTCGGATTAGCCTCTTACCAGCAGCACTGGAACAGTTTTTCCACTTTTGCATTTTTGTTTGGTCTTTTTGTTAATTAAAATCGGATACACTGTACTATGCACAATCGCGACTGGTCGTTACTATATTCAACTTTTAACCATACGTTATGTGCCCTTCGGTAGCCCAGAAGAACGTCAAATCTTTGGGCTAAGCCCATTTAACTCATCCAGCAATTGTCTTACTTTTAAGTCCAAGACAATCTCAATGTCTTTATCTACGTGTAGAAAAAACCACACCATTCGTACATAAAAAACACAATGTACTAGATACAGTCTGCTGTAAAAAGTACAACTGATCACTGACGCACATCAATAAGGTTCTAAAAGATGCGGAAATGGCCCAGGCATCGGCAGCTGTTTAAAAAATTGCAAATTTCCCTGGTTTCCATGGAGTAAGAGCCGTGGCTGGCACGTGACTATGACATCAATGATCATTCAATTGTCGCTACAGCCAAAAGTATTGGTCGGAGAGCAACGCAGTTTGCACCATTCGATTTCTCGTGACAAAATACGTCGGATTAGCCTCTTACCAGCGGCACTGGAACCAGTTTTTCCACTTTTGCATTTTTGCCTGGTCTTTTTGTTAATTGAAATCGATACACTGTACTATGCACAATCGCGACTGGTCGTTACTATATTCAACTTTTAACTATACGTTATGTGCCCTTCGGTAGCCCAGAAGACGTCAAATCTTTGGGCTAAGCCCATTTAACTCATCCAGCAATTGTCTTACTTTTAAGTCCAAGACAATGTCAATGTCTTTATCTACGTGTAGAAAAACCACACCATTCGTACATAAAAAACACAATGTACTAGATACAGTCTGCTGTAAAAAGTACAACTGATCACTGAACCACATCTATAAGGTTCTAATAGATGCGGAATTGGGCCAGGCATCGGCAGCTGTTTAAAAAATTGCAAATTTCCCTGGTTTCCATGGAGTAAGAGCCGTTGCTGGGCACGTGACTATGACATCAATGATCATTCATTTGTCGCTACAGCCAAAAGTATTAGTCGGAGAGCAACGCGGTTTGCACCATTCGATTTCTCGTCACAAAATACGTCGGATTAGCCTCTTACTAGCAGCACTGGAACAGTTTTTCCACTTTTGCATTTATGCCTGGTCTTTTTGTTAATTGAAATCGGATACACTGTACTATGCACAATCGCGACTGGTCGTTACTATATTCAACTTTTAACTATACGTTATGTGCCCTTCGGTAGCCCAGAAGACGTCAAATCTTTGGGCTAAGCCCATTTAACTCATCAACAATTGTCTTACTTGTAAGTCCAAGACAATGTCAATGTCTTTATCTACGTGTAGAAAAACCACACATTCGTACATAAAAACACAATGTACTAGATACGGTCTGCTGTAAAAAGTACAACTGATCACTGAACCACATCAATAAGGTTCTAAAAGATGCGGAAATGGCCCAGGCATCGGCAGCTGTTTAAAAAATTGCAAATTTCCCTGGTTTCCATGGAGTAAGAGCCGTTGCTGGGCACGTGACTATGACATCAATGATCATTCAATTGTCGCTACAGCCAAAAGTATTGGTCGGAGAGCAACGCAGTTTGCACCATTCGATTTCTCGTCACAAAATACGTCGGATTAGCCTCTTACCAGCGGCACTGGAACAGTTTTTCCACTTTTGCATTTTTGCCTGGTCTTTTTGTTAATTTGAAATCGGCTACACTGTACTATGCACATTCGCGACTGGTTGTTACTATATTCAACTTTTAACTACACGTTATGTGCCCTTCAGTAGCCCAGAAGACGTCAAATCTTTGGGCTAAGCCCATTTAACTCACCCAGCAATTGTCTTACTTCTAAGTCCAAGACAATCTCAATGTCTTTATCTACGTGTAGAAAAACCACACCATTTGTACATAAAAAACACAATGTACTAGATACAGTCTGCTGTAAAAAGAACAACTGATCACTGAACCACATCAATAAGGTTCTAAAAGATGCGGAATTGGCCCAGGCATCGGCAGCTGTTTAAAAAATTGCAAATTTCCCTGGTTTCCATGGAGTAAGAGCCGTTGCTGGCACGTGACTATGACATCAATGATCATTCAATTGTCGCTACAGCCAAAAGTATTGGTCGGAGAGCAACGCGGTTTTGCACCATTCGATTTCTCGTCACAAAATACGTCGGATTAGCCTCTTACCAGCAGCACTGGAACAGTTTTTCCACTTTTGCATTTTTGTTTGGTCTTTTTGTTAATTAAATCGGATACACTGTACTATGCACAATCGCGACTGGTCGTTACTATATTCAACTTTTAACCATACGTTATGTGCCCTTCGGTAGCCCAGAAGACGTCAAATCTTTGGGCTAAGCCCATTTAACTCATCCAGCAATTGTCTTACTTTTAAGTCCAAGACAATCTCAATGTCTTTATCTACGTGTAGAAAAACCACACCATTCGTACATAAAAAACACAATGTACTAGATACAGTCTGCTGTAAAAAGTACAACTGATCACTGACGCACATCAATAAGGTTCTAAAAGATGCGGAAATGGCCCAGGCATCGGCAGCTGTTTAAAAATTGCAAATTTCCCTGGTTTCCATGGAGTAAGAGCCGTGGCTGGGCACGTGACTATGACATCAATGATCATTCAATTGTCGCTACAGCCAAAAGTATTGGTCGGAGAGCAACGCAGTTTGCACCATTCGATTTCTCGTGACAAAATACGTCGGATTAGCCTCTTACCAGCGGCACTGGAACAGTTTTTCCACTTTTGCATTTTTGCCTGGTCCTTTTTGTTAATTGAAATCGGATACACTGTACTATGCACAATCGCGACTGGTCGTTACTATATTCAACTTTTAACTATACGTTATGTGCCCTTCGGTAGCCCAGAAGACGTCAAATCTTTGGGCTAAGCCCATTTTAACTCATCCAGCAATTGTCTTACTTTTAAGTCCAAGACAATGTCAATGTCTTTATCTACGTGTAGAAAAACCACACCATTCGTACATAAAAAACACAATGTACTAGATACAGTCTGCTGTAAAAAGTACAACTGATCACTGAACCACATCTATAAGGTTCTAATAGATGCGGAATTGGGCCAGGCATCGGCAGCTGTTTAAAAAATTGCAAATTTCCCTGGTTTCCATGGAGTAAGAGCCGTTGCTGGGCACGTGACTATGACATCAATGATCATTCAATTGTCGCTACAGCCAAAAGTATTAGTCGGAGAGCAACGCGGTTTGCACCATTCGATTTCTCGTCACAAAATACGTCGGATTAGCCTCTTACTAGCAGCACTGGAACAGTTTTTCCACTTTTGCATTTATGCCTGGTCTTTTTGTTAATTGAAATCGGATACACTGTACTATGCACAATCGCGACTGGTCGTTACTATATTCAACTTTTAACTATACGTTATGTGCCCTTCGGTAGCCCAGAAGACGTCAAATCTTTGGGCTAAGCCCATTTAACTCATCCAACAATTGTCTTACTTGTAAGTCCAAGACAATGTCAATGTCTTTATCTACGTGTAGAAAAACCACACCATTCGTACATAAAAAACACAATGTACTAGATACGGTCTGCTGTAAAAAGTACAACTGATCACTGAACCACATCAATAAGGTTCTAAAGATGCGGAAATGGCCCAGGCATCGGCAGCTGTTTAAAAATTGCAAATTTCCCTGGTTTCCATGGAGTAAGAGCCGTTGCTGGGCACGTGACTATGACATCAATGATCATTCAATTGTCGCTACAGCCAAAAGTATTGGTCGGAGAGCAACGCAGTTTGCACCATTCGATTTCTCGTCACAAAATACGTCGGATTAGCCTCTTACCAGCGGCACTGGAACAGTTTTTCCACTTTTGCATTTTTGCCTGGTCTTTTTGTTAATTTGAAATCGGATACACTGTACTATGCACAATCGCGACTGGTCGTTACTATATTCAACTTTTAACTATACGTTATGTGCCCTTCGGTAGCCCAGAAGACGTCAAATCTTTGGGCTAAGCCCATTTAACTCATCCAGCAATTGTCTTACTTTTAAGTCCAAGACAATGTCAATGTCTTTATCTACGTGTAGAAAAACCACACCATTCGTACATAAAAAACACAATGTACTAGATACAGTCTGCTGTAAAAAGTACAACTGATCACTGAACCACATCTATAAGGTTCTAATAGATGCGGAATTGGGCCAGGCATCGGCAGCTGTTTAAAAAATTGCAAATTTCCCTGGTTTCCATGGAGTAAGAGCCGTTGCTGGGCACGTGACTATGACATCAATGATCATTCAATTGTCGCTACAGCCAAAAGTATTGGTCGGAGAGCAACGCGGTTTGCACCATTCGATTTCTCGTCACAAAATACGTCGGATTAGCCTCTTACCAGCAGCACTGGATCAGTTTTTCCACTTTTGCATTTTTGTTTGGTCTTTTTGTTAATTGAAATCGGCTACACTGTACTATGCACAATCGCGACTGGTCGTTACTATATTCAACTTTTAACTATACGTTATGTGCCCTTCGGTAGCCCAGAAGACGTCAAATCTTTGGGCTAAGCCCATTTAACTCATCCAGCAATTGTCTTACTTTTAAGTCCAAGACAATGTCAATGTCTTCATCTACGTGTAGAAAAACCACACCATTTGTACATAAAAAAACACAAAGTACTAGATACAGTCTGCTGTAAAAAGTACAACTGATCACTGACCCACATCAATAAGATTCTAAAAGATGCGAAATTGGCCCAGGCATCGGCAGCTGTTTAGAAAATTGCAAATTTCCCTGGTTTCCATGGAGTAAGAGCCGTTGCTGGGCACGTGACTATGACATCAATGATCATTCAATTGTCGCTACAGCCAAAAGTATTGGTCGGAGAGCAACGCGGTTTGCACCATTCGATTTCTCGTCACAAAATACGTCGGATTGGTCTCTTACCAGCAGCACTGGAACAGTTTTTCTACTTTTGCATTTTTGCCTGGTCTTTTTGTTAATTGAAATCGGATACACTGTACTATGCACAATCGCGACTGGTCGTTACTATACTCAACTTTTAACTATACGTTATGTGCCCTTCGGTAGCCCAGAAGACGTCAAATCTTTGGGCTAAGCCCATTTAACTCATCCAGCAATTGTCTTACTTCTAAGTCCAAGACAATCTCAATGTCTTTATCTACGTGTAGAAAAACCACACGCATTCGTACATAAAAAACACAATGTACTAGATACAGTCTGCTGTAAAAAGTACAACTGATCACTGAACCACATCTATAAGGTTCTAATAGATGCGGAATTGGGCCAGGCATCGGCAGCTGTTTTAAAAAATTGCAAATTTCCTGGTTTCCATGGAGTAAGAGCCGTTGCTGGGCACGTGACTATGACATCAATGATCATTCAATTGTCGCTACAGCCAAAAGTATTGGTCGGAGAGCAACGCGGTTTGCACCATTCGATTTCTCGTGACAAAATACGTCGGATTAGCCTCTTACAGCAGCACTGGAACAGTTTTTCCACTTTTGCATTTTTGTTTGGTCTTTTTGTTAATTGAAATCGGCTACACTGTACTATGCACAATCGCGACTGGTCGTTACTATATTCAACTTTTAACTATACGTTATGTGCCCTTCGGTAGCCAGAAGACGTCAAATCTTTGGCTAAGCCCATTTAACTCATCCAGCAATTGTCTTACTTTTAAGTCCAAGACAATGTCAATGTCTTCATCTACGTGTAGAAAAACCACACCATTTGTACATAAAAAACACAAAGTACTAGATACAGTCTGCTGTAAAAAGTACAACTGATCACTGACCCACATCAATAAGATTCTAAAAGATGCGAAATTGGCCCAGGCATCGGCAGCTGTTTAGAAAATTGCAAATTTCCCTGGTTTCCATGGAGTAAGAGCCGTTGCTGGGCACGTGACTATGACATCAATGATCATTCAATTGTCGCTACAGCCAAAAGTATTGGTCGGAGAGCAACGCGGTTTGCACCATTCGATTTCTCGTCACAAAATACGTCGGATTGGTCTCTTACCAGCATCACTGGAACAGTTTTTCTACTTTTGCATTTTTGCCTGGTCTTTTTGTTAATTGAAATCGGATACACTGTACTATGCACAATCGCGACTGGTCGTTACTATATTCAACTTTTAACTATACGTTATGTGCCCTTCGGTAGCCCAGAAGACGTCAAATCTTTGGGCTAAGCCCATTTAACTCATCCAGCAATTGTCTTACTTCTAAGTCCAAGACAATCTCAATGTCTTTATCTACGTGTAGAAAAACCACACCATTCGTACATAAAAAACACAATGTACTAGATACAGTCTGCTGTAAAAAGTACAACTGATCACTGAACCACATCTATAAGGTTCTAATAGATGCGGAATTGGGCCAGGCATCGGTAGCTGTTTAAAAAATTGCAAATTTCCTGGTTTCCATGGAGTAAGAGCCGTTGCTGGGCACGTGACTATGACATCAATGATAATTCAATTGTCGCTACAGCCAAAAGTATTGGTCGGAGAGCAACGCGGTTTGCACCATTCGATTTCTCGTCACAAAATACGTCGGATTAGCCTCTTACCAGCAGCACTGGAACAGTTTTTCCACTTTTGCATTTTTGCCTGGTCTTTTTGTTAATTTGAAATCGGATACAATCTACTATGTACAATCGCGACTGGTCATGACTATATTCAACTTTTGACTATAAGTTATGTGCCCTTCTGTAGCCCAGAAGACGTCAAATCTTTGGGCTAAGCCCATTTAACTCACCCAGCAATTGTCTTACTTTTAAGTCCAAGACAATCTCAATGTCTTTATCTACGTGTAGAAAAACCACACCATTCGTACATAAAAAACACAAAGTACTAGATACAGTCTGCTGTAAAAAGTACAACTGATCACTGACCCACATCAATAAGATTCTAAAAGATGCGAAATTGGCCCAGGCATCGGCAGCTGTTTAGAAAATTGCAAATTTCCCTGGTTTCCATGGAGTAAGAGCCGTTGCTGGGCACGTGACTATGACATCAATGATCATTCAATTGTCGCTACAGCCAAAAGTATTGGTCGGAGAGCAACGCGGTTTGCACCATTCGATTTTTCGTGACAAAATACGTCGGATTAGCCTCTTACCAGCAGCACTGGAACAGTTTTTCCACTTTTGCATTTTTGCCTGGTCTTTTTGTTAATTGAAATCGGCTACACTGTACTATGCACAATCGCGACTGGTCGTTACTATATTCAACTTTTAACTATACGTTATGTGCCCTTCGGTAGCCCAGAAGACGTCAAATCTTTGGGCTAAGCCCATTTAACTCATCCAGCAATTGTCTTACTTTTAAGTCCAAGACAATCTCAATGTCTTTATCTACGTGTAGAAAAACCACACCATTTGTCCATAAAAAACACAATGTACTAGATACAGTCTGCTGTAAAAAGTACAACTGATCAATGACCCACATCAATAAGATTCTAAAAGATGCGAAATTGGCCCAGGCATCGGCAGCTGTTTAAAAAATTGCAAATTTCCCTGGTTTCCATGGAGTAAGAGCCGTTGCTGGGCACGTGACTATGACATCAATGATCATTCAATTGTCGCTACAGCCAAAAGTATTGGTCGGAGAGCAACGCGGTTTGCACCATTCGATTTCTCGTGACAAAATACGTCGGATTAGCCTCTTACTAGCAGCACTGGAACAGTTTTTCCACTTTTGCATTTTTGCCTGGTCTTTTTGTTAATTGAAATCGGATACACTGTACTATGCACAATCGCGACTGGTCGTTACTATATTCAACTTTTAACTATACGTTATGTGCCCTTCGGTAGCCCAGAAGACGTCAAATCTTTGGGCTAAGCCCATTTAACTCATCCAGCAATTGTCTTACTTTTAAGTCCAAGACAATGTCAATGTCTTTATCTACGTGTAGAAAAACCACACCATTCGTACATAAAAAACACAATGTACTAGATACAGTCTGCTGTAAAAAGTACAACTGATCACTGAACCACATCTATAAGGTTCTAATAGATGCGGAATTGGGCCAGGCATCGGCAGCTGTTTAAAAAATTGCAAATTTCCCTGCTTTCCATGGAGTAAGAGCCGTTGCTGGGCACGTGACTATGACATCAATGATCATTCAATTGTCGCTACAGCCAAAAGTATTGGTCGGAGAGCAACGCGGTTTGCACCATTCGATTTCTCGTGACAAAATACGTCGGATTAGCCTCTTACTAGCAGCACTGGAACAGTTTTTCCACTTTTGCATTTTTGCCTGGTCTTTTTGTTAATTTGAAATCGGATACAATCTACTATGTACAATCGCGACTGGTCATGACTATATTCATCTTTTGACTATAAGTTATGTGCCCTTCTGTAGCCCAGAAGACGTCAAATCTTTGGGCTAAGCCCATTTAACTCACCCAGCAATTGTCTTACTTTTAAGTCCAAGACAATCTCAATGTCTTTATCTACGTGTAGAAAAACCACACCATTTGTACATAAAAAACACAAGGTACTAGATACAGTCTGCTGTAAAAAGTACAACTGATCACTGACCCACATCAATAAGGTTCTAAAAGATGCGGAATTGGCCCAGGCATCGGCAGCTGTTTAAAAAATTGCAAATTTTCCTGGTTTCCATGGAGTAAGAGCCGTTGCTGGGCACGTGACTATGACATCAATGATCATTCAATTGTCGCTACAGCCAAAAGTATTGGTCGGAGAGCAACGCGGTTTGCACCATTCGATTTTTCGTGACAAAATACGTCGGATTAGCCTCTTACCAGCAGCACTGGAACAGTTTTTCCACTTTTGCATTTTTGCCTGGTCTTTTTGTTAATTGAAATCGGCTACACTGTACTATGCACAATCGCGACTGGTCGTTACTATATTCAACTTTTAACTATACGTTATGTGCCCTTCGGTAGCCCAGAAGACGTCAAATCTTTGGGCTAAGCCCATTTAACTCATCCAGCAATTGTCTTACTTTTAAGTCCAAGACAATCTCAATGTCTTTATCTACGTGTAGAAAAACCACACCATTTGTCCATAAAAAACACAAAGTACTAGATACAGTCTGCTGTAAAAAGTACAACTGATCACTGACCCACATCAATAAGATTCTAAAAGATGCGAAATTGGCCCAGGCATCGGCAGCTGTTTAGAAAATTGCAAATTTCCCTGGTTTCCATGGAGTAAGAGCCGTTGCTGGGCACGTGACTATGACATCAATGATCATTCAATTGTCGCTACAGCCAAAAGTATTGGTCGGAGAGCAACGCGGTTTGCACCATTCGATTTCTCGTCACAAAATACGTCGGATTAGCCTCTTACCAGCAGCACTGGAACAGTTTTTCCACTTTTGCATTTTTGCCTGGTCTTTTTGTTAATTGAAATCGGCTACACTGTACTATGCACAATCGCGACTGGTCGTTACTATATTCAACTTTTAACTATACGTTATGTGCCCTTCGGTAGCCCAGAAGACGTCAAATCTTTGGGCTAAGCCCATTTAACTCATCCAGCAATTGTCTTACTTTTAAGTCCAAGACAATCTCAATGTCTTTATCTACGTGTAGAAAAACCACACCATTTGTCCATAAAAAGCACAAAGTACTAGATACAGTCTGCTGTAAAAAGTACAACTGATCACTGACCCACATCAATAAGATTCTAAAAGATGCGAAATTGGCCCAGGCATCGGCAGCTGTTTAGAAAATTGCAAATTTCCCTGGTTTCCATGGAGTAAGAGCCGTTGCTGGGCACGTGACTATGACATCAATGATCATTCAATTGTCGCTACAGCCAAAAGTATTGGTCGGAGAGCAACGCGGTTTGCACCATTCGATTTCTCGTCACAAAATACGTCGGATTAGCCTCTTACCAGCAGCACTGGAACAGTTTTTCCACTTTTGCATTTTTGTTTGGTCTTTTTGTTAATTGAAATCGGATACACTGTACTATGCACAATCGCGACTGGTCGTTACTATATTCAACTTTTAACCATACGTTATGTGCCCTTGGGTAGCCCAGAAGACGTCAAATCTTTGGGCTAAGCCCATTTAACTCATCCAGCAATTGTCTTACTTTTAAGTCCAAGACAATCTCAATGTCTTTATCTACGTGTAGAAAAACCACACCATTCGTACATAAAAAACACAATGTACTAGATACAGTCTGCTGTAAAAAGTACAACTGATCACTGACGCACATCAATAAGGTTCTAAAAGATGCGGAAATGGCCCAGGCATCGGCAGCTGTTTAAAAAATTGCAAATTTCCCTGGTTTCCATGGAGTAAGAGCCGTTGCTGGGCACGTGACTATGACATCAATGATCATTCTGAAATATTCTTGAGTACGGCGTAAAACACCAATCAAAAAAAAAAAAAAAAAAAATCAAATCAATGATCATTCAATTGTCGCTACAGCCAAAAGTATTGGTCGGAGAGCAACGCGGTTTGCACCATTCGATTTCTCGTGACAAAATACGTCGGATTAGCCTCTTACTAGCAGCACTGGAACAGTTTTTCCACTTTTGCATTTTTGCCTGGTCTTTTTGTTAATTGAAATCGGATACACTGTACTATGCACAATCGCGACTGGTCGTTACTATATTCAACTTTTAACTATACGTTATGTGCCCTTCGGTAGCCCAGAAGACGTCAAATCTTTGGGCTAAGCCCATTTAACTCATCCAGCAATTGTCTTACTTTTAAGTCCAAGACAATGTCAATGTCTTTATCTACGTGTAGAAAAACCACACCATTCGTACATAAAAAACACAATGTACTAGATACAGTCTGCTGTAAAAAGTACAACTGATCACTGAACCACATCTATAAGGTTCTAATAGATGCGGAATTGGGCCAGGCATCGGCAGCTGTTTAAAAAATTGCAAATTTCCCTGGTTTCCATGGAGTAAGAGCCGTTGCTGGGCACGTGACTATGACATCAATGATCATTCAATTGTCGCTACAGCCAAAAGTATTGGTCGGAGAGCAACGCGGTTTGCACCATTCGATTTCTCGTGACAAAATACGTCGGATTAGCCTCTTACCAGCAGCACTGGAACAGTTTTTCCACTTTTGCATTTTTGCCTGGTCTTTTTGTTAATTGAAATCGGCTACACTGTACTATGCACATTCGCGACTGGTCGTTACTATATTCAACTTTTAACTACACGTTATGTGCCCTTCGGTAGCCCAGAAGACGTCAAATCTTTGGGCTATGCCCATTTAACTCACCCAGCAATTGTCTTACTTCTAAGTCCAAGACAATCTCAATGTCTTTATCTACGTGTAGAAAAACCACACCATTTGTACATAAAAAACACAATGTACTAGATACAGTCTGCTGTAAAAAGTACAACTGATCACTGACCCACATTAATAAGGTTCTAAAAGATGCGGAATTGGCCCAGGCATCGGCAGCTGTTTAAAAAATTGCAAATTTCCCTGGTTTCCATGGAGTAAGAGCCGTTGCTGGGCACGTGACTATGACATCAATGATCATTCAATTGTCGCTACAGCCAAAAGTATTGGTCGGAGAGCAACGCGGTTTGCACCATTCGATTTCTCGTCACAAAATACGTCGGATTAGCCTCTTACCAGCAGCACTGGAACAGTTTTTCCACTTTTGCATTTTTGTTTGGTCTTTTTGTTAATTGAAATCGGATACACTGTACTATGCACAATCGCGACTGGTCGTTACTATATTCAACTTTTAACCATACGTTATGTGCCCTTCGGTAGCCCAGAAGACGTCAAATCTTTGGGCTAAGCCCATTTAACTCATCCAGCAATTGTCTTACTTTTAAGTCCAAGACAATCTCAATGTCTTCATCTACGTGTAGAAAAACCACACCATTCGTACATAAAAAACACAATGTACTAGATACAGTCTGCTGTAAAAAGTACAACTGATCACTGACGCACATCAATAAGGTTCTAAAAGATGCGGAAATGGCCCAGGCATAGGCAGCTGTTTAAAAAATTGCAAATTTCCCTGGTTTCCATGGAGTAAGAGCCGTTGCTGGGCACGTGACTATGACATCAATGATCATTCAATTGTCGCTACAGCCAAAAGTATTGGTCGGAGAGCAACGCGGTTTGCACCATTCGATTTCTCGTCACAAAATACGTCGGATTAGCCTCTTACTAGCAGCACTGGAACAGTTTTTCCACTTTTGCATTTTTGCCTGGTGTTTTTGTTAATTGAAATCGGATACACTGTACTATGCACAATCGCGACTGGTCGTTACTATATTCAACTTTTAACTATACGTTATGTGCCCTTCGGTAGCCCAGAAGACGTCAAATCTTTGGGCTAAGCCCATTTAACTCATCCAGCAATTGTCTTACTTCTAAGTCCAAGACAATCTCAATGTCTTTATCTACGTGTAGAAAAACCACACCATTCGTACATAAAAAACACAATGTACTAGATACAGTCTGCTGTAAAAAGTACAACTGATCACTGAACCACATCTATAAGGTCTAATAGATGCGGAATTGGGCCAGGCATCGGTAGCGTTTTAAAAAATTGCAAATTTCCCTGGTTTCCATGGAGTAAGAGCCGTTGCTGGGCACGTGACTATGACATCAATGATAATTCAATTGTCGCTACAGCCAAAAGTATTGGTCGGAGAGCAACGCGGTTTGCACCATTCGATTTCTCGTCACAAAATACGTCGGATTAGCCTCTTACCAGCAGCACTGGAACAGTTTTTCCACTTTTGCATTTTTGCCTGGTCTTTTTGTTAATTTGAAATCGGATACAATCTACTATGTACAATCGCGACTGGTCATGACTATATTCAACTTTTGACTATAAGTTATGTGCCCTTCTGTAGCCCAGAAGACGTCAAATCTTTGGGCTAAGCCCATTTAACTCACCCAGCAATTGTCTTACTTTTAAGTCCAAGACAATCTCAATGTCTTTATCTACGTGTAGAAAAACCACACCATTCGTACATAAAAAACACAAAGTACTAGATACAGTCTGCTGTAAAAAGTACAACTGATCACTGACCCACATCAATAAGATTCTAAAAGATGCGAAATTGGCCCAGGCATCGGCAGCTGTTTAGAAAATTGCAAATTTCCCTGGTTTCCATGGAGTAAGAGCCGTTGCTGGGCACGTGACTATGACATCAATGATCATTCAATTGTCGCTACAGCCAAAAGTATTGGTCGGAGAGCAACGCGGTTTGCACCATTCGATTTTTCGTGACAAAATACGTCGGATTAGCCTCTTACCAGCAGCACTGGAACAGTTTTTCCACTTTTGCATTTTTGCCTGGTCTTTTTGTTAATTGAAATCGGCTACACTGTACTATGCACAATCGCGACTGGTCGTTACTATATTCAACTTTTAACTATACGTTATGTGCCCTTCGGTAGCCCAGAAGACGTCAAATCTTTGGGCTAAGCCCATTTAACTCATCCAGCAATTGTCTTACTTTTAAGTCCAAGACAATCTCAATGTCTTTATCTACGTGTAGAAAAACCACACCATTCGTACATAAAAAACACAATGTACTAGATACAGTCTGCTGTAAAAAGTACAACTGATCACTGACGCACATCAATAAGGTTCTAAAAGATGCGGAAATGGCCCAGGCATCGGCAGCTGTTTAAAAAATTGCAAATTTCCCTGGTTTCCATGGAGTAAGAGCCGTTGCTGGGCACGTGACTATGACATCAATGATCATTCAATTGTCGCTACAGCCAAAAGTATTGGTCGGAGAGCAACGCGGTTTGCACCATTCGATTTCTCGTGACAAAATACGTCGGATTAGCCTCTTACTAGCAGCACTGGAACAGTTTTTCCACTTTTGCATTTTTGCCTGGTCTTTTTGTTAATTGAAATCGGATACACTGTACTATGCACAATCGCGACTGGTCGTTACTATATTCAACTTTTAACTATACGTTATGTGCCCTTCGGTAGCCCAGAAGACGTCAAATCTTTGGGCTAAGCCCATTTAACTCATCCAGCAATTGTCTTACTTTTAAGTCCAAGACAATGTCAATGTCTTTATCTACGTGTAGAAAAACCACACCATTCGTACATAAAAAACACAATGTACTAGATACAGTCTGCTGTAAAAAGTACAACTGATCACTGAACCACATCTATAAGGTTCTAATAGATGCGGAATTGGGCCAGGCATCGGCAGCTGTTTAAAAAATTGCAAATTTCCCTGCTTTCCATGGAGTAAGAGCCGTTGCTGGGCACGTGACTATGACATCAATGATCATTCAATTGTCGCTACAGCCAAAAGTATTGGTCGGAGAGCAACGCGGTTTGCACCATTCGATTTCTCGTGACAAAATACGTCGGATTAGCCTCTTACTAGCAGCACTGGAACAGTTTTTCCACTTTTGCATTTTTGCCTGGTCTTTTTGTTAATTTGAAATCGGATACAATCTACTATGTACAATCGCGACTGGTCATGACTATGTTCAACTTTTGACTATAAGTTATGTGCCCTTCTGTAGCCCAGAAGACGTCAAATCTTTGGGCTAAGCCCATTTAACTCACCCAGCAATTGTCTTACTTTTAAGTCCAAGACAATCTCAATGTCTTTATCTACGTGTAGAAAAACCACACCATTTGTACATAAAAAACACAAGGTACTAGATACAGTCTGCTGTAAAAAGTACAACTGATCACTGACCCACATCAATAAGGTTCTAAAAGATGCGGAATTGGCCCAGGCATCGGCAGCTGTTTAAAAAATTGCAAATTTCCCTGGTTTCCATGGAGTAAGAGCCGTTGCTGGGCACGTGACTATGACATCAATGATCATTCAATTGTCGCTACAGCCAAAAGTATTGGTCGGAGAGCAACGCGGTTTGCACCATTCGATTTTTCGTGACAAAATACGTCGGATTAGCCTCTTACCAGCAGCACTGGAACAGTTTTTCCACTTTTGCATTTTTGCCTGGTCTTTTTGTTAATTGAAATCGGCTACACTGTACTATGCACAATCGCGACTGGTCGTTACTATATTCAACTTTTAACTATACGTTATGTGCCCTTCGGTAGCCCAGAAGACGTCAAATCTTTGGGCTAAGCCCATTTAACTCATCCAGCAATTGTCTTACTTTTAAGTCCAAGACAATCTCAATGTCTTTATCTACGTGTAGAAAAACCACACCATTTGTCCATAAAAAACACAAAGTACTAGATACAGTCTGCTGTAAAAAGTACAACTGATCACTGACCCACATCAATAAGATTCTAAAAGATGCGAAATTGGCCCAGGCATCGGCAGCTGTTTAGAAAATTGCAAATTTCCCTGGTTTCCATGGAGTAAGAGCCGTTGCTGGGCACGTGACTATGACATCAATGATCATTCAATTGTCGCTACAGCCAAAAGTATTGGTCGGAGAGCAACGCGGTTTGCACCATTCGATTTTTCGTGACAAAATACGTCGGATTAGCCTCTTACCAGCAGCACTGGAACAGTTTTTCCACTTTTGCATTTTTGCCTGGTCTTTTTGTTAATTGAAATCGGCTACACTGTACTATGCACAATCGCGACTGGTCGTTACTTTATTCAACTTTTAACTATACGTTATGTGCCCTTCGGTAGCCCAGAAGACGTCAAATCTTTGGGCTAAGCCCATTTAACTCATCCAGCAATTGTCTTACTTTTAAGTCCAAGACAATCTCAATGTCTTTATCTACGTGTAGAAAAACCACACCATTTGTCCATAAAAAACACAAAGTACTAGATACAGTCTGCTGTAAAAAGTACAACTGATCACTGACCCACATCAATAAGATTCTAAAAGATGCGAAATTGGCCCAGGCATCGGCAGCTGTTTAGAAAATTGCAAATTTCCCTGGTTTCCATGGAGTAAGAGCCGTTGCTGGGCACGTGACTATGACATCAATGATCATTCAATTGTCGCTACAGCCAAAAGTATTGGTCGGAGAGCAACGCGGTTTGCACCATTCGATTTCTCGTCACAAAATACGTCGGATTAGCCTCTTACCAGCAGCACTGGAACAGTTTTTCCACTTTTGCATTTTTGTTTGGTCTTTTTGTTAATTGAAATCGGATACACTGTACTATGCACAATCGCGACTGGTCGTTACTATATTCAACTTTTAACCATACGTTATGTGCCCTTCGGTAGCCCAGAAGACGTCAAATCTTTGGGCTAAGCCCATTTAACTCATCCAGCAATTGTCTTACTTTTAAGTCCAAGACAATCTCAATGTCTTTATCTACGTGTAGAAAAACCACACCATTCGTACATAAAAAACACAATGTACTAGATACAGTCTGCTGTAAAAAGTACAACTGATCACTGACGCACATCAATAAGGTTCTAAAAGATGCGGAAATGGCCCAGGCATCGGCAGCTGTTTAAAAAATTGCAAATTTCCCTGGTTTCCATGGAGTAAGAGCCGTTGCTGGGCACGTGACTATGACATCAATGATCATTCTGAAATATTCTTGAGTACGGCGTAAAACACCAATCAAAAAAAAAAAAAAAAAAAATCAAATCAATGATCATTCAATTGTCGCTACAGCCAAAAGTATTGGTCGGAGAGCAACGCGGTTTGCACCATTCGATTTCTCGTGACAAAATACGTCGGATTAGCCTCTTACTAGCAGCACTGGGACAGTTTTTCCACTTTTGCATTTTTGCCTGGTCTTTTTGTTAATTGAAATCGGATACACTGTACTATGCACAATCGCGACTGGTCGTTACTATATTCAACTTTTAACTATACGTTATGTGCCCTTCGGTAGCCCAGAAGACGTCAATTCTTTGGGCTAAGCCCATTTAACTCATCCAGCAATTGTCTTACTTTTAAGTCCAAGACAATGTCAATGTCTTTATCTACGTGTAGAAAAACCACACCATTTGTACATAAAAAACACAATATACTAGATACAGTCTGCTGTAAAAAGTACAACTGATCACTGAACCACATCTATAAGGTTCTAATAGATGCGGAATTGGGCCAGGCATCGGCAGCTGTTTAAAAAATTGCAAATTTCCCTGGTTTCCATGGAGTAAGAGCCGTTGCTGGGCACGTGACTATGACATCAATGATCATTCAATTGTCGCTACAGCCAAAAGTATTGGTCGGAGAGCAACGCGGTTTGCACCATTCGATTTCTCGTCACAAAATACGTCGGATTAGCCTCTTACCAGCAGCACTGGAACAGTTTTTTCACTTTTGCATTTTTGTTTGGTCTTTTTGTTAATTGAAATCGGATACACTGTACTATGCACAATCGCGACTGGTCGTTACTATATTCAACTTTTAACTATACGTTATGTGCCCTTCGGTAGCCCAGAAGACGTCAAATCTTTGGGCTAAGCCCATTTAACTCATTCAGCAATTGTCTTACTTTTAAGTCCAAGACAATGTCAATGTCTTTATCTACGTGTAGAAAAACCACACCATTCGTACATAATAAACACAATGTACTAGATACAGTCTGCTGTAAAAAGTACAACTGATCACTGAACCACATCTATAAGGTTCTAATAGATGCGGAATTGGGCCAGGCATCGGCAGCTGTTTAAAAAATTGCAAATTTCCCTGGTTTCCATGGAGTAAGAGCCGTTGCTGGGCACGTGACTATGACATCAATGACCATTCAATTGTCGCTACAGCCAAAAGTATTGGTCGGAGAGCAACGCGGTTTGCACCATTCGATTTCTCGTCACAAAATACGTCGGATTAGCCTCTTACCAGCAGCATTGGAGCATTTTTTCCACTTTTGGATTTTTGCCTGGTCCTTTTGCTAATTGAAATCGGCTACATGTACTATGTACCATCGCGACTGGTCATTACTATATTCAACTTTTGATTATAAGTTATGTGCCCTTCGGTAGCCCAGAAGATATCAAATCTTTGGGCCAAGCCCATTTAACTCACCCAGCAAATGTCTTACTTCTCAGTCGAAGATAAACTTAATCTCTTTATCTACATGTAGAAAAACCACACCATTTTTATATAAAAAACACAAGGTACTTGATACAGTCTGCTGTAAAAAGTACAATTGAACACTGACCCACATAAATAAGGTGCCAAAAGATGCGCAATTGGGTCAGGCATCTCCAGCTGTTGAAAAATTGCAAATTTCCTTGGTTTCCATGGAGTAAGAGCCGTTGCTGGGCACGTGATTTTGACATAAATGATGATTCAATTGTGGCTACAGCCAAAAGTATTGGTCGGAGAGCAACGCGGTTTGCACCATTCGATTTCTCGTCACAAAATACGTCGGATTAGCCTCTTACCAGCAGCATTGGAACATTTTTTCCACTTTTGGATTTTTGCCTGGTCCTTTTGCTAATTGAAATCGGCTACATGTACTATGTACCATCGCGACTGGTCATTACTATATTCAACTTTTGATTATAAGTTATGTGCCCTTCGGTAGCCCAGAAGATGTCAAATCTTTGGGCCAAGCCCATTTAACTCACCCAGCAAATGTCTTACTTCTAAGTCGAAGATAAACTTAATCTCTTTATCTACATGTAGAAAAACCACACCATTTTTATATAAAAAACACAAGGTACTTGATACAGTCTGCTGTAAAAAGTACAATTGAACACTGACCCACATCAATAAGGTGCCAAAAGATGCTCAATTGGGTCAGGCATCTCCAGCTGTTGAAAAATTGCAAATTTCCTTGGTTTCCATGGAGTAAGAGCCGTTGCTGGGCACGTGATTTTGACATAAATGATGATTCAATTGTGGCTACAGCCAAAAGTATTGGTCGGAGAGCAACGCGGTTTGCACCATTCGATTTCTCGTCACAAAATACGTCGGATTAGCCTCTTACCAGCAGCATTGGAACATTTTTTCCACTTTTGGATTTTTGCCTGGTCCTTTTGCTAATTGAAATCGGCTACATGTACTATGTACCATCGCGACTGGTCATTACTATATTCAACTTTTGATTATAAGTTATGTGCCCTTCGGTAGCCCAGAAGACGTCAAATCTTTGGGCCAAGCCCATTTAACTCACCCAGCAAATGTCTTACTTCTAAGTCTAAGATAAACTCAATGTATTTATCTACATGTAGAAAAACCACACCATTTTTATATAAAAAACACAAGGTACTTGATACAGTCTGCTGTAAAAAGTACAATTGAACACTGACCCACATCAATAAGGTGCCAAAAGATGCGCAATTCGGTCAGGCATCTCCAGGTGTTGAAAAATTGTAAATTTCCTTGGTTTCCATGGAGTAAGAGCCGTTGCTTGGCACGTGATTTTGACATAAATGATGATTCAATTGTGGCTACAGCCAAAAGTATTGGTCGGAGAGCAACGCGGTTTGCACCATTCGATTTCTCGTCACAAAATACGTCGGATTAGCCTCTTACCAGCACGATTGGAGCATTTTTTTTACTTTTGGATTTTTGCCTGGTCCTTTTGCTAATTGAAATCGGCTACATGTACTATGTACCATCGCGACTGGTCATTACTATATTCAACTTTTGATTATAAGTTATGTGCCCTTCGGTAGCCCAGAAGATGTCAAATCTTTGGGCCAAGCCCATTTAACTCACCCAGCAAATGTCTTACTTCTAAGTCGAAGATAAACTTAATCTCTTTATCTACATGTAGAAAAACCACACCATTTTTATATAAAAAACACAAGGTACTTGATACAGTCTGCTGTAAAAAGTACAATTGAACACTGACCCACATCAATAAGGTGCCAAAAGATGCGCAATTGGGCCAGGCATCTCCAGGTGTTGAAAAATTGTAAATTTCCTTGGTTTCCATGGAGTAAGAGCCGTTGCTGGGCACGTGATTTTGACATAATTGATGATTCAATTGTGGCTACAGCCAAAAGTATTGGTCGGAGAGCAACGCGGTTTGCACCATTCGATTTCTCGTCACAAAATACGTCGGATTAGCCTCTTACCAGCAGCATTGGAACATTTTTTCCACTTTTGGATATTTACCTGGTCCTTTTGCTAATTGAAATCGGCTACATGTACTATGTACAATCGCGACTGGTCATTACTATATTCATCTTTTGATTATAAGTTATGTGCCCTTCGGTAGCCCAGAAGATGTCAAATCTTTGGGCCAAGCCCATTTAACTCACCCAGCAAATGTCTTACTTCTAAGTCGAAGATAAACTTAATCTCTTTATCTACATGTAGAAAAACCACACCATTTTTATATAAAAAACACAAGGTACTTGATACAGTCTGCTGTAAAAAGTACAATTGAACACTGACCCACATCAATAAGGTGCCAAAAGATGCGCAATTGGGCCAGGCATCTCCAGGTGTTGAAAAATTGTAAATTTCCTTGGTTTCCATGGAGTAAGAGCCGTTGCTGGGCACGTGATTTTGACATAATTGATGATTCAATTGTGGCTACAGCCAAAAGTATTGGTCGGAGAGCAACGCGGTTTGCACCATTCGATTTCTCGTCACAAAATACGTCGGATTAGCCTCTTACCAGCAGCATTGGAACATTTTTTCCACTTTTGGATATTTACCTGGTCCTTTTGCTAATTGAAATCGGCTACATGTACTATGTACAATCGCGACTGGTCATTACTATATTCATCTTTTGATTATAAGTTATGTGCCCTTCGGTAGCCCAGAAGATGTCAAATCTTTGGGCCAAGCCCATTTAACTCACCCAGCAAATGTCTTACTTCTAAGTCGAAGATAAACTTAATCTCTTTATCTACATGTAGAAAAACCACACCATTTTTATATAAAAACCACAAGGTACTTGATACAGTCTGCTGTAAAAAGTACAATTGAACACTGACCCACATCAATAAGGTGCCAAAAGATGCGCAATTGGGTCAGGCATCTCCAGCTGTTGAAAAATTGGAAATTTCCTTGGTTTCCATGGAGTAAGAGCCGATGCTGGGCACGTGATTTTGACATAAATGATGATTCAATTGTGGCTACAGCCAAAAGTATTGGTCGGAGAGCAACGCGGTTTGCACCATTCGATTTCTCGTCACAAAATACGTCGAATTAGCCTCTTACCAGCACGATTGGAGCATTTTTTTTACTTTTGGATTTTTGCCTGGTCCTTTTGCTAATTGAAATCGGCTACATGTACTATGTACCATCGCGACTGGTCATTACTATATTCAACTTTTGATTATAAGTTATGTGCCCTTCGGTAGCCCAGAAGATGTCAAATCTTTGGGCCAAGCCCATTTAACTCACCCAGCAAATGTCTTACTTCTAAGTCGAAGATAAACTTAATCTCTTTATCTACATGTAGAAAAACCACACCATTTTTATATAAAAACCACAAGGTACTTGATACAGTCTGCTGTAAAAAGTACAATTGAACACTGACCCACATCAATAAGGTGACAAAAGATGCGCAATTGGGTCAGGCATCTCCAGGTGTTGAAAAATTGGAAATTTTCTTGGTTTCCATGGAGTAAGAGCCGTTGCTGGGCACGTGATTTTGACATAAATGATGATTCAATTGTGGCTACAGCCAAAAAGTATTGGTCGGAGAGCAACGCGGTTTGCACCATTCGATTTCTCGTCACAAAATACGTCAGATTAGCCTCTTACCAGCAGCATTGGAACATTTTTTCCACTTTTGGATTTTTGCCTGGTCCTTTTGCTAATTGAAATCGGCTACATGTACTATGTACAATCGCGACTGGTCATTACTATATTCAACTTTTGATTATAAGTTATGTGCAAAAGTTATGTACTTTTTACAGCAGACTGTATCTAGTACCTTGTGTTTTTTATGTACAAATGGTGTGGTTTTTCTACACGTAGATAAAGACATTGAGATTGTCTTGGACTTAAAAGTAAGACAATTGCTGGGTGAGTTAAATGGGCTTAGCCCAAAGATTTGACGTCTTCTGGGCTACAGAAGGGCACATAACTTATAGTCAAAAGTTGAATATAGCCATGACCAGTCGCGATTGTACATAGTAGATTGTATCCGATTTCAAATTAACAAAAAGACCAGGCAAAAATGCAAAAGTGGAAAAACTGTTCCAGTGCTGCTAGTAAGAGGCTAATCCGACGTATTTTGTCACGAGAAATCGAATGGTGCAAACCGCGTTGCTCTCCGACCAATACTTTTGGCTGTAGCGACAATTGAATGGTCATTGATGTCATAGTCACGTGCCCAGCAACGGCTCTTACTCCATGGAAACCAGGGAAATTTGCAATTTTTTAAACAGCTGCCGATGCCTGGCCCAATTCCGCATCTATTAGAACCTTATAGATGTGGTTCAGTGATCAGTTGTACTTTTTACAGCAGACTGTATCTAGTACATTGTGTTTTTTATGTACGAATGGTGTGGTTTTTCTACACGTAGATAAAGACATTGACATTGTCTTGGACTTAAAAGTAAGACAATTGCTGGATGAGTTAAATGGGCTTAGCCAAAGATTTGACGTCTTCTGGGCTACCGAAGGGCACATAACGTATAGTTAAAAGTTGAATATAGTAACGACCAGTCGCGATTGTGCATAGTACAGTGTATCCGATTTCAATTAACAAAAAGACCAAACAAAAATGCAAAAGTGGAAAAACTGTTCCAGTGCTGCTGGTAAGAGGCTAATCCGACGTATTTTGTGACGAGAAATCGAATGGTGCAAACCGCGTTGCTCTCCGACCAATACTTTTGGCTGTAGCGACAATTGAATGATCATTGATGTCATAGTCACGTGCCCAGCAACGGCTCTTACTCCATGGAAACCAGGGAAATTTGCAATTTTTTAAACAGCTGCCGATGCCTGGGCCAATTCCGCATCTTTTAGAACCTTATTGATGTGGTTTCAGTGATCAGTTGTACTTTTTACAGCAGACTGTATCTAGT
The DNA here is from genome assembly GCF_032854445.1 of Liolophura sinensis. Lineage (NCBI taxonomy): Eukaryota > Metazoa > Mollusca > Polyplacophora > Chitonida > Chitonidae > Liolophura > Liolophura sinensis. The sequence goes on from NW_027018413.1 coordinate 23,979, forward strand.
ACATTGTGTTTTTTATGTACAAATGGTGTGGTTTTTCTACACGTAGATAAAGACATTGAGATTGTCTTGGACTTAGAAGTAAGACAATTGCTGGGTGAGTTAAATGGGCATAGCCCAAAGATTTGACGTCTTCTGGGCTACCGAAGGGCACATAACGTGTAGTTAAAAGTTGAATATAGTAACGACCAGTCGCGAATGTGCATAGTACAGTGTAGCCGATTTCAATTAACAAAAACACCAGGCAAAAATGCAAAAGTGGAAAAACTGTTCCAGTGCTGCTGGTAAGAGGCTAATCCGACGTATTTTGTGACGAGAAATCGAATGGTGCAAACCGCGTTGCTCTCCGACCAATACTTTTGGCTGTAGCGACAATTGAATGATCATTGATGTCATAGTCACGTGCCCAGCAACGGCTCTTACTCCATGGAAACCAGGGAAATTTGCAATTTTTTAAACAGCTGCCAATGCTGGCCCAATTCCGCATCTATTAGAACCTTATAGATGTGGTTCAGTGATCAGTTGTACTTTTTACAGCAGACTGTATCTAGTACATTGTGTTTTTTATGTACGAATGGTGTGGTTTTTCTACACGTAGATAAAGACATTGAGATTGTCTTGGACTTAAAGTAAGACAATTGCTGGGTGAGTTAAATGGGCTTAGCCCAAAGATTTGACGTCTTCTGGGCTACAGAAGGGCACATAACTTATAGTCAAAAGTTGAATATAGTCATGACCAGTCGCGATTGTACATTGTAGATTGCATCCGATTTCAAATTAACAAAAAGACCAGGCAAAAATGCAAAAGTGGAAAAAACTGTTCCAGTGCTGCTGGTAAGAGGCTAATCCGACGTATTTTGTGACGAGAAATCGAATGGTGCAAACCGCGTTGCTCTCCGACCAATACTTTTGGCTGTAGCGACAATTGAATTATCATTGATGTCATAGTCACGTGCCCAGCAACGGCTCTTACTCCATGGAAACCAGGAAATTTGCAATTTTTTAAACAGCTGCCGATGCCTGGCCCAATTCCGCATCTATTAGAACCTTATAGATGTGGTTCAGTGATCAGTTGTACTTTTTACAGCAGACTGTATCTAGTACATTGTGTTTTTTATGTACAAATGGTGTGGTTTTTCTACACGTAGATAAAGACATTGAGATTGTCTTGGACTTAGAAGTAAGACAATTGCTGGATGAGTTAAATGGGCTTAGCCCAAAGATTTGACGTCTTCTGGGCTACCGAAGGGCACATAACGTTATAGTTAAAAGTTGAATATAGTAACGACCAGTCGCGATTGTGCATAGTACAGTGTAATCCGATTTCAATTAACAAAAAGACCAGGCAAAAATGCAAAAGTGGAAAAACTGTTCCAGTGCTGCTGGTAAGAGACCAATCCGACGTATTTTGTCACGAGAAATCGAATGGTGCAAACCGCGTTGCTCTCCGACCAATACTTTTGGCTGTAGCGACAATTGAATGATCATTGATGTCATAGTCACGTGCCCAGCAACGGCTCTTACTCCATGGAAACCAGGGAAATTTGCAATTTTCTAAACAGCTGCCGATGCCTGGGCCAATTTCGCATCTTTTAGAATCTTATTGATGTGGGTCAGTGATCAGTTGTACTTTTTACAGCAGGACTGTATCTAGTACTTTGTGTTTTTTATGTACAAATGGTGTGGTTTTTCTACACGTAGATGAAGACATTGACATTGTCTTGGACTTAAAAGTAAGACAATTGCTGGATGAGTTAAATGGGCTTAGCCCAAAGATTTGACGTCTTCTGGGCTACCGAAGGGCACATAACGTATAGTTAAAAGTTGAATATAGTAACGACCAGTCGCGATTGTGCATAGTACAGTGTATCCGATTTCAATTAACAAAAAGACCAGGCAAAAATGCAAAAGTGGAAAAAACTGTTCCAGTGCCGCTGGTAAGAGGCTAATCCGACGTATTTTGTGACGAGAAATCGAATGGTGCAAACTGCGTTGCTCTCCGACCAATACTTTTGGCTGTAGCGACAATTGAATGATCATTGATGTCATAGTCACGTGCCCAGCAACGGCTCTTACTCCATGGAAACCAGGGAAATTTGAAATTTTTTAAACAGCTGCCGATGCCTGGGCATTTCCGCATCTTTTAGAACCTTATTGATGTGGTTCAGTGATCAGTTGTACTTTTTACAGCAGACTGTATCTAGTACATTGTGTTTTTTATGTACGAATGGTGTGGTTTTTCTACACGTAGATAAAGACATTGACATTGTCTTGGACTTACAAGTAAGACAATTGCTGGATGAGTTAAATGGGCTTAGCCCAAAGATTTGACGTCTTCTGGGCTACCGAAGGGCACATAACGTATAGTTAAAAGTTGAATATAGTAACGACCAGTCGCGATTGTGCATAGTACAGTGTATCCGATTTCAATTAACCAAAAAGACCAGGCAAAAATGCAAAAGTGGAAAAACTGTTCCAGTGCTGCTAGTAAGAGGCTAATCCGACGTATTTTGTGACGAGAAATCGAATGGTGCAAACCGCGTTGCTCTCCGACTAATACTTTTGGCTGTAGCGACAATTGAATGATCATTGATGTCATAGTCACGTGCCCAGCAACGGCTCTTACTCCATGGAAACCAGGGAAATTTGCAATTTTTTAAACAGCTGCCGATGCCTGGGCCATTTCCGCATCTTTTAGAACCTTATTGATGTGCGTCAGTGATCAGTTGTACTTTTTACAGCAGACTGTATCTAGTACATTGTGTTTTTTATGTACGAATGGTGTGGTTTTTCTACACGTAGATAAAGACATTGACATTGTCTTGGACTTAAAAGTAAGACAATTGCTGGATGAGTTAAATGGGCTTAGCCCAAAGATTTGACGTCTTCTGGGCTACCGAAGGGCACATAACGTATAGTTAAAAGTTGAATATAGTAACGACCAGTCGCGATTGTGCATAGTACAGTGTATCCGATTTCAATTAACAAAAAGGTTAGGCAAAAATGCAAAAGTAAAAAAACTGTTCCAGTGCTGCTGGTAAGAGGCTAATCCGACGTATTTTGTGACGAGAAATCGAATGGTGCAAACCGCGTTGCTCTCCGACCAATACTTTTGGCTGTAGCGACAATTGAATGATCATTGATGTCATAGTTACGTGCCCAGCAACGGCTCTTACTCCATGGAAACCAGGAAATTTGCAATTTTTTAAACAGCTGCCGATGCCTGGGCCATTTCCGCATCTTTAAGAACCTTATTGATGTGCGTCAGTGATCAGTTGTACTTTTTACAGCAGACTGTATCTAGTACATTGTGTTTTTTATGTACGAATGGTGTGGTTTTTCTACACGTAGATAAAGACATTGAGATTGTCTTGGACTTAAAAGTAAGACAATTGCTGGGTGAGTTAAATGGGCTTAGCCCAAAGATTTGACGTCTTCTGGGCTACCGAAGGGCACATAACGTGTAGTTAAAAGTTGAATATAGTAACGACCAGTCGCGAATGTGCATAGTACAGTGTAGCCGATTTCAATTAACAAAAAGACCAGGCAAAAATGCAAAAGTGGAAAACTGTTCCAGTGCTGCTGGTAAGAGGCTAATCCGACGTATTTTGTGACGAGAAATCGAATGGTGCAAACCGCGTTGCTCTCCGACCAATACTTTTGGCTGTAGCGACAATTGAATGATCATTGATGTCATAGTCACGTGCCCAGCAACGGCTCTTACTCCATGGAAACCAGGGAAATTTGCAATTTTTTAAACAGCTGCCGATGCCTGGCCCAATTCCGCATCTATTAGAACCTTATAGATGTGGTTCAGTGATCAGTTGTACTTTTTACAGCAGACTGTATCTAGTACATTGTGTTTTTTATGTACGAATGGTGTGGTTTTTCTACACGTAGATAAAGACATTGACATTGTCTTGGACTTAAAAGTAAGACAATTGCTGGATGAGTTAAATGGGCTTAGCCCAAAGATTTGTCGTCTTCTGGGCTACCGAAGGGCACATAACGTATAGTTTAAAAGTTGAATATAGTAACGACCAGTCGCGATTGTGCATAGTACAGTGTATCTAATTTCAATTAACAAAAAGACCAAGGCAAAAATGCAAAAGTGGAAAAACTGTTCCAGTGCCGCTGGTAAGAGGCTAATCCGACGTATTTTGTCACGAGAAATCGAATGGTGCAAACTGCGTTGCTCTCCGACCAATACTTTTGGCTTGTAGCGACAATTGAATGATCATTGATTGTCATAGTCACGTGCCCAGCCACGGCTCTTACTCCATGGAAACCAGGGAAATTTGCAATTTTTTAAACAGCTGCCGATGCCTGGGCATTTCCGAATCTTTTAGAACCTTATTGATGTGGTTCAGTGATCAGTTGTACTTTTTACAGCAGACTGTATCTAGTACATTGTGTTTTTTTATGTACGAATGGTGTGGTTTTTCTACACGTAGATAAAGACATTGACATTGTCTTGGACTTAAAAGTAAGACAATTGCTGGATGAGTTAAATGGGCTTAGCCCAAGATTTGACGTCTTCTGGGCTACCGAAGGGCACATAACGTATAGTTAAAAGTTGAATATAGTAACGACCAGTCGCGATTGTGCATAGTACAGTGTAGCCGATTTCAATTAACAAAAAGACCAGGCAAAAATGCAAAAGTGGAAAACTGTTCCAGTGCTGCTGGTAAGAGGCTAATCCGACGTATTTTGTCACGAAAAATCGAATGGTGCAAACCGCGTTGCTCTCCGACCAATACTTTTGGCTGTAGCGACATCTGAATGATCATTAATGTCATAGTCACGTGCCCAGCAACGGCTCTTACTCCATGGAAACCAGGGAAATTTGCAATTTTCTAAACAGCTGCCGATGCCTGGGCCAATTTCGCATCTTTTAGAATCTTATTGATGTGGGTCAGTGATCAGTTGTACTTTTTACAGCAGACTGTATCTAGTACTTTGTGTTTTTTATGGACAAATGGTGTGGTTTTTCTACACGTAGATAAAGACATTAAGATTGTCTTGGACTTAAAAGTAAGACAATTGCTGGATGAGTTAAATGGGCTTAGCCCAAAGATTTGACGTCTTCTGGGCTACCGAAGGGCACATAACGTATAGTTAAAAGTTGAATATAGTAACGACCAGTCGCGATTGTGCATAGTACAGTGTAGCCGATTTCAATTAACAAAAAGACCAGGCAAAAATGCAAAAGTGGAAAAACTGTTCCAGTGCTGCTGGTAAGAGGCTAATCCGACGTATTTTGTCACGAAAAATCGAATGGTGCAAACCGCGTTGCTCTCCGACCAATACTTTTGGCTGTAGCGACAATTGAATGATCATTGATGTCATAGTCACGTGCCCAGCAACGGCTCTTACTCCATGGAAACCAGGGAAATTTGCAATTTTTTAAACAGCTGCCGATGCCTGGCCCAATTCCGCATCTATTAGAACCTTATAGATGTGGTTCAGTGATCAGTTGTACTTTTTACAGCAGACTGTATCTAGTACCTTGTGTTTTTTTATGTACAAATGGTGTGGTTTTTCTACACGTAGATAAAGACATTGAGATTGTCTT
>NW_027018414.1:0-29412 GCF_032854445.1 Liolophura sinensis
ACCAGTCGCGATTGTACATAGTACATGTAGCCGATTTCAATTAGCAAAAGGACCAGGCAAAAATCCAAAAGTGGAAAAAATGTTCCAATGCTGCTGGTAGAGGCTAATCCGACGTATTTTGTGACGAGAAATCGAATGGTGCAAACCGCGCTGCTCTCCGACCAATACTTTTGGCTGTAGCCACAATTGAATCATCATTTATGTCAAAATCACGTGCCCAGCAACGGCTCTTACTCCATGGAAACCAAGGAAATTTGCAATTTTCAACAGCTGGAGATGCCTGACCCAATTGCGCATCTTTTGGCACCTTATTGATGTGGGTCAGTGTTCAATTGTACTTTTAACAGCAGACTGTATCAAGTACCTTGTGTTTTTTATATACAAATGGTGTGGTTTTTCTACATGTAGATAAAGACATTGAGTTTATCTTCGACTTAGAAGTAAGACATTTGCTGGTGAGTTAAATGGGCTTGCCCAAAGATTTGACATCTTCTGGGCTACCGAAGGGCACATAACTTATAATCAAAAGTTGAATATAGTAATGACCAGTCGCGATTGTACATAGTACATGTAGCCGATTTCAATTAGCAAAAGGACCAGGCAAAAATCCAAAAGTGGAAAAAATGTTCCAATACTGCTGGTAAGAGGCTAATCCGACGTATTTTTGTGACGAGAAATCAAATGGTGCAAACCGCGTTTGCTCTCCGACCAATACTTTTGGCTGTAGCCACAATTGAATGATCATTTATGTCAAAATCACGTGCCCAGCAACGGCTCTTACTCTATGGAAACCAAGGAAATTTGCAATTTTCAACACCTGGAGATGCCTGACCCAATTGCGCATCTTTTGGCACCTTATTGATGTGGGTCAGTGTTCAATTGTACTTTTACAGCAGACTGTATCAAGTACCTTGTGGTTTTTATATAAAAATGGTGTGGTTTTTCTACATGTAGATAAAGAGATTAAGTTTATCTTCGACTTAGAAGTAAGACATTTGCTGGGTGAGTTAAATGGGCTTGGCCAAAGATTTGACATCTTCTGGGCTACCGAAGGGCACATAACTTATAATCAAGAGATGAATATAGTAATGACCAGTCGCGATTGTACATAGTACATGTAGCCGATTTCAATTAGCAAAAGGACCAGGCAATATCCAAAAGTGGAAAAATGTTCCAATGCTGCTGATAAGAGGCTAATCCGACGTATTTTGTGACGAGAAATCGAATGGTGCAAACCGCGTTGCCTCTCCGAGCAATACTTTTGGCTGTAACCACAATTGAATCATCAATTATGTCAAAATCACGTGCCCAGCAACGGCTCTTACTCCATGGAAACCAAGGAAATTTACAATTTTTCAACACCTGGAGATGCCTGGCCCAATTGCGCATCTTTTGGCACCTTATTGATGTGGGTCAGTGTTCAATTGTACTTTTTACCAGCAGACTGTATCAAGTACCTTGTGGTTTTTATATAAAAATGGTGTGGTTTTTCTACATGTAGATAAAGACATTGAGTTTATCTTCGACTTAGAAGTAAGACATTTGCTGGGTGAGTTAAATGGGCTTGGCCCAAAGATTTGACATCTTCTGGGCTACCGAAGGGCACATAACTTATAATCAAAAGTTGAATATAGTAATGACCAGTCGCGATTGTACATAGTACATGTAGCCGATTTCAATTAGCAAAAGGACCAGGCAAAAATCCAAAAGTGAAAAATGTTCCAATGCTGCTGGTAAGAGGCTAATCCGATGTATTTTGTGACGAGAAATCGAATGGTGCAAACCGCGTTGCTCTCCGACCAATACTTTTGGCTGTAGCCACAATTGAATCATCATTTATGTCAAAATCACGTGCCCAGCAACGGCTCTTACTCCATGGAAACCAAGGAAATTTGCAATTTTTCAACAGCTGGAGATGCCTGACCCAATTGCGCATCTTTTGGCACCTTATTGATGTGGGTCAGTGTTCAATTGTACTTTTTACAGCAGACTGTATCAAGTACCTTGTGTTTTTTATATAAAAATGGTGTGCTTTTTCTACATGTAGATAAAGACATTGAGTTTATCTTCGACTTAGAAGTAAGACATTTGCTGGGTGAGTTAAATGGGCTTGGCCCAAAGATTTGACATCTTCTGGGCTACCGAAGGGCACATAACTTATAATCAAAAGTTGAATATAGTAATGACCAGTCGCGATTGTACATAGTACATGTAGCCGATTTCAATTAGCAAAAGGACCAGGCAAAAATCCAAAAGTGGAAAAAATGTTCCAATGCTGCTGGTAAGAGGCTAATCCGACGTATTTTGTGACGAGAAATCGAATGGTGCAAACCGCGTTGCTCTCCGACCAATACTTTTGGCTGTAGCCACAATTGAATCATCATTTATGTCAAAATCACGTGCCCAGCAACGGCTCTTACTCCATGGAAACCAAGGAAATTTGCAATTTTTCAACAGCTGGAGATGCCTGACCCAATTGCGCATCTTTTGGGCACCTTATTGATGTGGGTCAGTGTTCAATTGTACTTTTTACAGCAGACTGTATCAAGTACCTTGTGTTTTTTATATAAAAATGGTGTGGGTTTTTCTACATGTAGATAAAGAGATTAAGTTTATCTTCGACTTAGAAGTAAGACATTTGCTGGGTGAGTTAAATGGGCTTGGCCCAAAGATTTGACCTCTCTGGGCTACCGAAGGGCACATAACTTATAATCAAAAGTTGAATATAGTAATGACCAGTCGCGATTGTACATAGTATATGTAGCCGATTTCAATCAGCAAAAGGACCAGGCAAAAATCCAAAAGTGGAAAAAATGTTCCAATGCTGCTGGTAAGAGGCTAATCCGACGTATTTTGTGACGAGAAATCGAATGGTGCAAACCGCGTTGCTCTCCGACCAATACTTTTGGCTGTAGCCACAATTGAATCATCATTTATGTCAAAATCACGTGCCCAGCAACGGCTCTTACTCCATGGAAACCAAGGAAATTTCCAATTTTTCAACAGCTGGAGATGCCTGACCCAATTGCGCATCTTTTGGCACCTTATTGATGTGGGTCAGTGTTCAATTGTACTTTTTACAGCAGACTGTATCAAGTACCTTGTGTTTTTTATATAAAAATGGTGTGGTTTTTCTACATGTAGATAAAGACATTGAGTTTATCTTCGACTTAGAAGTAAGACATTTGCTGGGTGAGTTAAATGGGCTTGGCCCAAAGATTTGACATCTTCTGGGCTACCGAAGGGCACATAACTTATAATCAAAAGTTGAATATAGTAATGACCAGTCGCGATGGTACATAGTACATGTAGCCGATTTCAATAGCAAAAGGACCAGGCAAAAATCCAAAAGTAAAAAAAATGCTCCAATCGTGCTGGTAAGAGGCTAATCCGACGTATTTTGTGACGAGAAATCGAATGGTGCAAACCGCGCTGCTCTCCGACCAATACTTTTGGCTGTAGCCACAATTGAAATCATCATTTATGTCAAAATCACGTGCCCAGCAACGGCTCTTACTCCATGGAAACCAAGGAAATTGCAATTTTTCAACAGCTGGAGATGCCTGACCCAATTGCGCATCTTTTGGCACCTTATTGATGTGGGTCAGTGTTCAATTGTACTTTTTACAGCAGACTGTATCAAGTACCTTGTGTTTTTTATATAAAAATGGTGTGTTTTTCTACATGTAGATAAAGACATTGAGTTTATCTTCGACTTAGAAGTAAGACATTTGCTGGGTGAGTTAAATGGGCTTGGCCCAAAGATTTGACATCTTCTGGGCTACCGAAGGGCACATAACTTATAATCAAAAGATGAATATTAGTAATGACCAGTCGCGATTGTACATAGTACATGTAGCCGATTTCAATTAGCAAAAGGACCAGGCAAAAAATCCAAAAGTGGAAAAAATGTTCCAATGCTGCTGGTAAGAGGCTAATCCGACGTATTTTGTGACGAGAAAATCGAATGGTGCAAACCGCGTTGCTCTCCGACCAATACTTTTTGGCTGTAGCCACAATTGAATCATCATTTATGTCAAAATCACGTGCCCAGCAACGGCTCTTACTGCATGGGAAACCAAGGAAATTTGCAATTTTTCAACAGCTGGAGATGCCTGACCCAATTGCGCATCTTTTGGCACCTTATTGATGTGGGTCAGTGTTCAATTGTACTTTTTACAGCAGACTGTATCAAGTACCTTGTGGTTTTTATATAAAAATGGTGTGGTTTTTCTACATGTCAGATAAAGAGATTAAGTTTATCTTCGACTTAGAAGTAAGACATTTGCTGGGTGAGTTAAATGGGCTTGGCCCAAAGATTTGACATCTTCTGGGCTACCGAAGGGCACATAACTTATAATCAAAAGTTGAATATAGTAATGACCAGTCGCGATTGTACATAGTACATGTAGCCGATTTCAATTAGCAAAAGGACCAGGCAAAAATCCAAAAGTGGAAAAAATGTTCCAATGCTGCTGGTAAGGAGGCTAATCCGACGTATTTTGTGACGAGAAATCGAATGGTGCAAACCGCGCTGCTCTCCGACCAATACTTTTGGCTGTAGCCACAATTGAATCATCATTTATGTCAAAATCACGTGCCCAGCAACGGCTCTTACTCCATGGAAACCAAGGAAATTTGCAATTTTTCAACAGCTGGAGATGCCTGACCCCAATTGCGCATCTTTTGGCACCTTATTGATGTGGGTCAGTGTTCAATTGTACTTTTAACAGCAGACTGTATCAAGTACCTTGTGGTTTTTTATATAAAAATGGTGTGGTTTTTCTACATGTAGATAAAGACATTGAGTTTATCTTCGACTTAGAAGTAAGACATTTGCTGGGTGAGTTAAATGGGCTTGGCCCAAAGATTTGACATCTTCTGGGCTACCGAAGGGCACATAACTTATAATCAAAAGTTGAATATAGTAATGACCAGTCGCGATTGTACATAGTACATGTAGCCGATTTCAATTAGCAAAAGGGACCAGGCAAAAATCCAAAAGTGGAAAAAATGTTCCAATACTGCTGGTAAGAGGCTAATCCGACGTATTTTGTGACCGAGAAATCAAATGGTGCAAACCGCGTTGCTCTCCGACCATACTTTTGGCTGTAGCCACAATTGAATGATCATTTATGTCAAAATCACGTGCCCAGCAACGGCTCTTACTCTATGAAACCAAGGAAATTTGCAATTTTTCAACACCTGGAGATGCCTGACCCAATTGCGCATCTTTGGCACCTTATTGATGTGGGTCAGTGTTCAATTGTACTTTTTACAGCAGACTGTATCAAGTACCTTGTGGTTTTTATATAAAAATGGTGTGGTTTTTCTACATGTAGATAAAGAGATTAAGTTTATCTTCGACTTAGAAGTAAGACATTTGCTGGGTGAGTTAAATGGGCTTGGCCCAAAGATTTGACATCTTCTGGGCTACCGAAGGGCACATAACTTATAATCAAGAGATGAATATAGTAATGACCAGTCGCGATTGTACATAGTACATGTAGCCGATTTCAATTTAGCAAAAGGACCAGGCAAATATCCAAAAGTAAAAAAAATGCTCCAATCGTGCTGGTAAGAGGCTAATCCGACGTATTTTGTGACGAGAAATCGAATGGTGCAAACCGCGTTTGCTCTCCGAGCAAATACTTTTGGCTGTAACCACAATTGAATCATCAATTATGTCAAAATCACGTGCCCAGCAACGGCTCTTACTCCATGGAAACCAAGGAAATTTACAATTTTTCAACACCTGGAGATGCCTGGGCCCAATTGCGCATCTTTTGGCACCTTATTGATGTGGGTCAGTGTTCAATTGTACTTTTTACAGCAGACTGTATCAAGTACCTTGTGTTTTTTATATAAAAATGGTGTGGGTTTTTCTACATGTAGATAAAGACATTGAGTTTATCTTCGACTTAGAAGTAAGACATTTGCTGGGTGAGTTAAATGGGCTTGGCCCAAAAGATTTGACATCTTCTGGGCTACCGAAGGGCACATAACTTATAATCAAAAGATGAATATAGTAATGACCAGTCGCGATGTACATAGTACATGTAGCCGATTTCAATTAGGCAAAAGGACCAGGCAAAAATCCAAAAGTGGAAAAAAATGTTCCAATGCTGCTGGTAAGAGGCTAATCCGACGTATTTTGTGACGAGAAATCGAATGGTGCAAACCGCGTTGCTCTCCGACCAATACTTTTGGCTGTAGCCACATTTGAATCATCATTTATGTCAAAATCACGTGCCCAGCAACGGCTCTTACTGCATGGAAACCAAGGAAATTTGCAATTTTTCAACAGCTGGAGATGCCTGACCCAATTGCGCATCTTTTGGCACCTTATTGATGTGGGTCAGTGTTCAATTGTACTTTTTACAGCAGACTGTATCAAGTACCTTGTGGTTTTTATATAAAAATGGTGTAGTTTTTCTACATGTAGATAAAGAATTAAGTTTATCTTCGACTTAGAAGTAAGACATTTGCTGGGTGAGTTAAATGGGCTTGGCCCAAAGATTTGACATCTTCTGGGCTACCGAAGGGGCACATAACTTATAATCAAAAGTTGAATATAGTAATGACCAGTCGCGATTGTACATAGTACATGTAGCCGATTTCAATTAGCAAAAGGACCAGGCAAAAATCCAAAAGTGGAAAAAATGTTCCAATGCTGCTGGTAAGAGGCTAATCCGACGTATTTTGTGACGAGAAATCGAATGGTGCAAACCGCGCTGCTCTCCGACCAATACTTTTGGCTGTAGCCACAATTGAATCATCATTTATGTCAAAATCACGTGCCCAGCAACGGCTCTTACTCCATGGAAACCAAGGAAATTTGCAATTTTTCAACAGCTGGAGATGCCTGACCCAATTGCGCATCTTTTGGCACCTTATTGATGTGGGTCAGTGTTCAATTGTACTTTTAACAGCAGACTGTATCAAGTACCTTGTGGTTTTTTATATAAAAATGGTGTGGTTTTTCTACATGTAGATAAAGACATTGAGTTTATCTTCGACTTAGAAGTAAGACATTTGCTGGGTGAGTTAAATGGGCTTGGCCCAAAGATTTGACATCTTCTGGGCTACCGAAGGGCACATAACTTATAATCAAAAGTTGAATATAGTAATGACCAGTCGCGATTGTACATAGTATATGTAGCCGATTTCAATCAGCAAAAGGACCAGGCAAAAAATCCAAAAGTGGAAAAAATGTTCCAATGCTGCTGGTAAGAGGCTAATCCGACGTATTTTGTGACGAGAAATCGAATGGTGCAAACCGCGTTGCTCTCCGACCAATACTTTTGGCTGTAGCCACAATTGAATCATCATTTATGTCAAAATCACGTGCCCAGCAACGGCTCTTACTCCATGGAAACCAAGGAAATTTCCAATTTTTCAACAGCTGGAGATGCCTGACCCAATTGCGCATCTTTTGGCACCTTATTGATGTGGGTCAGTGTTCAATTGTACTTTTTACAGCAGACTGTATCAAGTACCTTGTGTTTTTTATATAAAAATGGTGTGGTTTTTCTACATGTAGATAAAGACATTGAGTTTATCTTCGACTTAGAAGTAAGACATTTGCTGGGTGAGTTAAATGGGCTTGGCCCAAAGATTTGACGTCTTCTGGGCTACCGAAGGGCACATAACTTATAATCAAAAGTTGAATATAGTAATGACCAGTCGCGATGGTACATAGTACATGTAGCCGATTTCAATTAGCAAAAGGACCAGGCAAAAATCCAAAAGTAAAAAAAAATGGCTCCAATCGTGCTGGTAAGAGGCTAATCCGACGTATTTTGTGACGAGAAATCGAATGGTGCAAACCGCGCTGCTCTCCGACCAATACTTTTGGCGGTAGCCACAATTGAATCATCATTTATGTCAAAATCACGTGCCCAGCAACGGCTCTTACTCCATGGAAACCAAGGAAATTTGCAATTTTTCAACAGCTGGAGATGCCTGACCCAATTGCGCATCTTTTGGCACCTTATTGATGTGGGTCAGTGTTCAATTGTACTTTTTACAGCAGACTGTATCAAGTACCTTGTGTTTTTTATATAAAAATGGTGTGGTTTTTCTACATGTAGATAAAGACATTGAGTTTATCTTTCGACTTAGAAGTAAGACATTTGCTGGGTGAGTTAAATGGGCTTGGCCCAAAGATTTGACATCTTCTGGGCTACCGAAGGGCACATAACTTATAATCAAAAGATGAATATAGTAATGACCAGTCGCGATTGTACATAGTACATGTAGCCGATTTCAATTAGCAAAAGGACCAGGCAAAAATCCAAAAGTGGAAAAAATGTTCCAATGCTGCTGGTAAGAGGCTAATCCGACGTATTTTTGTGACGAGAAATCGAATGGTGCAAACGTTGCTCTCCGACCAATACTTTTGGCTGTAGCCACAATTGAATCATCATTTATGTCAAAATCACGTGCCCAGCAACGGCTCTTACTGCATGGAAACAAGGAAATTTGCAATTTTTCAACAGCTGGAGATGCCTGACCCAATTGCGCATCTTTTGGCACCTTATTGATGTGGGTCAGTGTTCAATTGTACTTTTTACAGCAGACTGTATCAAGTACCTTGTGGTTTTTATATAAAAATGGTGTGGTTTTTCTACATGTAGATAAAGAGATTAAGTTTATCTTCGACTTAGAAGTAAGACATTTGCTGGGTGAGTTAAATGGGCTTGGCCCAAAGATTTGACATCTTCTGGGCTACCGAAGGGCACATAACTTATAATCAAAAGTTGAATATAGTAATGACCAGTCGCGATTGTACATAGTACATGTAGCCGATTTCAATTAGCAAAAGGACCAGGCAAAAATCCAAAAGTGGAAAAAATGTTCCAATGCTGCTGGTAAGAGGCTAATCCGACGTATTTTGTGACGAGAAATCGAATGGTGCAAACCGCGCTGCTCTCCGACCAATACTTTTGGCTGTAGCCACAATTGAATCATCATTTATGTCAAAATCACGTGCCCAGCAACGGCTCTTACTCCATGGAAACCAAGGAAATTTGCAATTTTTCAACAGCTGGAGATGCCTGACCCAATTGCGCATCTTTTGGCACCTTATTGATGTGGGGTCAGTGTTCAATTGTACTTTTAACAGCAGACTGTATCAAGTACCTTGTGGTTTTTTATATAAAAATGGTGTGGTTTTTCTACATGTAGATAAAGACATTGAGTTTATCTTCGACTTAGAAGTAAGACATTTGCTGGGTGAGTTAAATGGGCTTGGCCCAAAGATTTGACATCTTCTGGGCTACCGAAGGGCACATAACTTATAATCAAAAGTTGAATATAGTAATGACCAGTCGCGATTGTACATAGTACATGTAGCCGATTTCAATTAGCAAAAGGACCAGGCAAAAATCCAAAAGTGGAAAAAATGTTCCAATACTGCTGGTAAGAGGCTAATCCGACGTATTTTGTGACGAGAAATCAAATGGTGCAAACCGCGTTGCTCTCCGACCAATACTTTTGGCTGTAGCCACAATTGAATGATCATTTATGTCAAAATCACGTGCCCAGCAACGGCTCTTACTCTATGGAAACCAAGGAAATTTGCAATTTTTCAACACCTGGAGATGCCTGACCCAATTGCGCATCTTTTGGCACCTTATTGATGTGGGTCAGTGTTCAATTGTACTTTTTACAGCAGACTGTATCAAGTACCTTGTGGTTTTTATATAAAAATGGTGTGGTTTTTCTACATGTAGATAAAGAGATTAAGTTTATCTTCGACTTAGAAGTAAGACATTTGCTGGGTGAGTTAAATGGGCTTGGCCCAAAGATTTGACATCTTCTGGGCTACCGAAGGGCACATAACTTATAATCAAAAGTTGAATATAGTAATGACCAGTCGCGATTGTACATAGTACATGTAGCCGATTTCAATTAGCAAAAGGACCAGGCAAAAATCCAAAAGTGGAAAAAATGTTCCAATGCTGCTGGTAAAAGGCTAATCCGATGTATTTTGTGACGAGAAATCGAATGGTGCAAACCGCGTTGCTCTCCGACCAATACTTTTGGCTGTAGCCACAATTGAATCATCATTTATGTCAAAATCACGTGCCCAGCAACGGCTCTTACTCCATGGAAACCAAGGAAATTTACAATTTTTCAACACCTGGAGATGCCTGGCCCAATTGCGCATCTTTTGGCACCTTATTGATGTGGGTCAGTGTTCAATTGTACTTTTTACAGCAGACTGTATGAAGTACCTTGTGTTTTTTATATAAAAATGGTGTGGTTTTTCTACATGTAGATAAAGAGATTAAGTTTATCTTCGACTTAGAAGTAAGACATTTGCTGGGTGAGTTAAATGGGCTTGGCCCAAAGATTTGACATCTTCTGGGCTACCGAAGGGCACATAACTTATAATCAAAAGTTGAATATAGTAATGACCAGTCGCGATTGTACATAGTACATGTAGCCGATTTCAATTAGCAAAAGGACCAGGCAAAAATCCAAAAGTGGAAAAAATGTTCCAATGCTGCTGGTAAGAGGCTAATCTGACGTATTTTGTGACGAGAAATCGAATGGTGCAAACCGCGTTGCTCTCCGACCAATACTTTTGGCTGTAGCCACAATTGAATCATCATTTATGTCAAAATCACGTGCCCAGCAACGGCTCTTACTCCATGGAAACCAAGGAAATTTGCAATTTTTCAACAGCTGGAGATGCCTGACCCAATTGCGCATCTTTTGGCACCTTATTGATGTGGGTCAGTGTTCAATTGTACTTTTTACAGCAGACTGTATCAAGTACCTTGTGGTTTTTATATAAAAATGGTGTGGTTTTTCTACATGTAGATAAAGAGATTAAGTTTATCTTCGACTTAGAAGTAAGACATTTGCTGGGTGAGTTAAATGGGCTTGGCCCAAAGATTTGACATCTTCTGGGCTACCGAAGGGCACATAACTTATAATCAAAAGATGAATATAGTAATGACCAGTCGCGATTGTACATAGTACATGTAGCCGATTTCAATTAACAAAAGGACCAGGCAAATATCCAAAAGTGGAAAAAATGTTCCAATGCTGCTGGTAAGAGGCTAATCCGACGTATTTTGTGACGAGAAATCGAATGGTGCAAACCGCGTTGCTCTCCGAGCAATACTTTTTGGCTGTAGCCACAATTGAATCATCAATTATGTCAAAATCACGTGCCCAGCAACGGCTCTTACTCCATGGAAACCAAGGAAATTTCCAATTTTTCAACAGCTGGAGATGCCTGACCCAATTGCGCATCTTTTGGCACCTTATTGATGTGGGTCAGTGTTCAATTGTACTTTTTACAGCAGACTGTATCAAGTACCTTGTGGTTTTTATATAAAAATGGTGTGGTTTTTCTACATGTAGATAAAGAGATTAAGTTTATCTTCGACTTAGAAGTAAGACATTTGCTGGGTGAGTTAAATGGGCTTGGCCGAAAGATTTGACATCTTCTGGGCTACCGAAGGGCACATAACTTATAATCAAAAGATGAATATAGTAATGACCAGTCGCGATTGTACATAGTACATGTAGCCGATTTCAATTAGCAAAAGGACCAGGCAAATATCCAAAAGTGGAAAAAATGTTCCAATGCTGCTGGTAAGAGGCTAATCCGACGTATTTTGTGACGAGAAATCGAATGGTGCAAACCGCGCTGCTCTCCGAGCAATACTTTTGGCTGTAGCCACAATTGAATCATCAATTATGTCAAAATCACGTGCCCAGCAACGGCTCTTACTCCATGGAAACCAAGGAAATTTGCAATTTTTCAACAGCTGGAGATGCCTGACCCAATTGCGCATCTTTTGGCACCTTATTGATGTGGGTCAGTGTTCAATTGTACTTTTTACAGCAGACTGTATCAAGTACCTTGTGGTTTTTATATAAAAATGGTGTGGTTTTTCTACATGTAGATAAAGACATTGAGTTTATCTTCGACTTAGAAGTAAGACATTTGCTGGGTGAGTTAAATGGGCTTGGCCCAAAGATTTGACATCTTCTGGGCTACCGAAGGGCACATAACTTATAATCAAAAGATGAATATAGTAATGACCAGTCGCGATGGTACATAGTACATGTAGCCGATTTCAATTAGCAAAAGGACCAGGCAAAAATCCAAAAGTAAAAAAAATGCTCCAATCGTGCTGGTAAGAGGCTAATCCGACGTATTTTGTGACGAGAAATCGAATGGTGCAAACCACGCTGCTCTCCGACCAATACTTTTGGCTGTAGCCACAATTGAATCATCATTTATGTCAAAATCACGTGCCCAGCAACGGCTCTTACTCCATGGAAACCAAGGAAATTTGCAATTTTTCAACACCTGGAGATGCCTGACCCAATTGCGCATCTTTTGGCACCTTATTGATGTGGGTCAGTGTTCAATTGTACTTTTTACAGCAGACTGTATCAAGTACCTTGTGGTTTTTATATAAAAATGGTGTGGTTTTTCTACATGTAGATAAAGAGATTAAGTTTATCTTCGACTTAGAAGTAAGACATTTGCTGGGTGAGTTAAATGGGCTTGGCCCAAAGATTTGACATCTTCTGGGCTACCGAAGGGCACATAACTTATAATCAAAAGTTGAATATAGTAATGACCAGTCGCGATTGTACATAGTACATGTAGCCGATTTCAATTAGCAAAAGGACCAGGCAAAAATCCAAAAGTGGAAAAAATGTTCCAATGCTGCTGGTAAGAGGCTAATCTGACTTATTTTGTGACGAGAAATCGAATGCTGCAAACCGCGTTGCTCTCCGACCAATACTTTTGGCTGTAGCCACAATTGAATGATCATTTATGTCAAAATCACGTGCCCAGCAACGGCTCTTACTCCATGGAAACCAAGGAAATTTGCAATTTTTCAACAGCTGGAGATGCCTGACCCAATTGCGCATCTTTTGGCACCTTATTGATGTGGGTCAGTGTTCAATTGTACTTTTTACAGCAGACTGTATCAAGTACCTTGTGGTTTTTATATAAAAATGGTGTGGTTTTTCTACATGTAGATAAAGAGATTAAGTTTATCTTCGACTTAGAAGTAAGACATTTGCTGGGTGAGTTAAATGGGCTTGGCCCAAAGATTTGACATCTTCTGGGCTACCGAAGGGCACATAACTTATAATCAAAAGATGAATATAGTAATGACCAGTCGCGATTGTACATAGTACATGTAGCCGATTTCAATTAGCAAAAGGACCAGGCAAATATCCAAAAGTGGAAAAAATGTTCCAATGCTGCTGGTAAGAGGCTAATCCGACGTATTTTGTGACGAGAAATCGAATGGTGCAAACCGCGTTGCTCTCCGAGCAATACTTTTGGCTGTAGCCACAATTGAATCATCAATTATGTCAAAATCACGTGCCCAGCAACGGCTCTTACTCCATGGAAACCAAGGAAATTTGCAATTTTTCAACAGCTGGAGATGCCTGACCCAATTGCGCATCTTTTGGCACCTTATTGATGTGGGTCAGTGTTCAATTGTACTTTTTACAGCAGACTGTATCAAGTACCTTGTGTTTTTTATATAAAAATGGTGTGGTTTTTCTACATGTAGATAAAGACATTGAGTTTATCTTCGACTTAGAAG
This sequence comes from Liolophura sinensis, assembly GCF_032854445.1. Taxonomy (NCBI): domain Eukaryota; kingdom Metazoa; phylum Mollusca; class Polyplacophora; order Chitonida; family Chitonidae; genus Liolophura; species Liolophura sinensis. The sequence goes on from NW_027018414.1 coordinate 13,608, forward strand.
TAAGACATTTGCTGGGTGAGTTAAATGGGCTTGGCCCAAAGATTTGACGTCTTCTGGGCTACCGAAGGGCACATAACTTATAATCAAAAGTTGAATATAGTAATGACCAGTCGCGATGGTACATAGTAGATGTAGCCGATTTCAATTAGCAAAAGGACCAGGCAAAAATCCAAAAGTAAAAAAAATGCTCCAATCGTGCTGGTAAGAGGCTAATCCGACGTATTTTGTGACGAAAAATCGAATGGTGCAAACCGCGCTGCTCTCCGACCAATACTTTTGGCTGTAGCCACAATTGAATCATCATTTATGTCAAAATCACGTGCCCAGCAACGGCTCTTACTCCATGGAAACCAAGGAAATTTGCAATTTTTCAACAGCTGGAGATGCCTGACCCAATTGCGCATCTTTTGGCACCTTATTGATGTGGGTCAGTGTTCAATTGTACTTTTTACAGCAGACTGTATCAAGTACCTTGTGTTTTTTATATAAAAATGGTGTGGTTTTTCTACATGTAGATAAAGACATTGAGTTTATCTTCGACTTAGAAGTAAGACATTTGCTGGGTGAGTTAAATGGGCTTGGCCCAAAGATTTGACATCTTCTGGGCTACCGAAGGGCACATAACTTATAATCAAAAGTTGAATATAGTAATGACCAGTCGCGATTGTACATAGTATATGTAGCCGATTTCAATTAGCAAAAGGACCAGGCAAAAATCCAAAAGTGGAAAAAATGTTCCAATGCTGCTGGTAAGAGGCTAATCTGACGTATTTTGTGACGAGAAATCGAATGGTGCAAACCGCGTTGCTCTCCGACCAATACTTTTGGCTGTAGCCACAATTGAATCATCATTTATGTCAAAATCACGTGCCCAGCAACGGCTCTTACTCCATGGAAACCAAGGAAATTTGCAATTTTTCAACACCTGGAGATGCCTGACCCAATTGCGCATCTTTTGGCACCTTATTGATGTGGGTCAGTGTTCAATTGTACTTTTTACAGCAGACTGTATGAAGTACCTTGTGGTTTTTATATAAAAATGGTGTGGTTTTTCTACATGTAGATAAAGAGATTAAGTTTATCTTCGACTTAGAAGTAAGACATTTGCTGGGTGAGTTAAATGGGCTTGGCCCAAAGATTTGACATCTTCTGGGCTACCGAAGGGCACATAACTTATAATCAAAAGATGAATATAGTAATGACCAGTCGCGATTGTACATAGTACATGTAGCCGATTTCAATTAGCAAAAGGACCAGGCAAATATCCAAAAGTGGAAAAAATGTTCCAATGCTGCTGGTAAGAGGCTAATCCGACGTATTTTGTGACGAGAAATCGAATGGTGCAAACCGCGTTGCTCTCCGAGCAATACTTTTGGCTGTAGCCACAATTGAATCATCAATTATGTCAAAATCACGTGCCCAGCAACGGCTCTTACTCCATGGAAACCAAGGAAATTTGCAATTTTGCAACAGCTGGAGATGCCTGACCCAATTGCGCATCTTTTGGCACCTTATTGATGTGGGTCAGTGTTCAATTGTACTTTTTACAGCAGACTGTATCAAGTACCTTGTGGTTTTTATATAAAAATGGTGTGGTTTTTCTACATGTAGATAAAGACATTGAGTTTATCTTCGACTTAGAAGTAAGACATTTGCTGGGTGAGTTAAATGGGCTTGGCCCAAAGATTTGACATCTTCTGGGCTACCGAAGGGCACATAACTTATAATCAAAAGATGAATATAGTAATGACCAGTCGCGATTGTACATAGTACATGTAGCCGATTTCAATTAGCAAAAGGACCAGGCAAATATCCAAAAGTGGAAAAAATGTTCCAATGCTGCTGGTAAGAGGCTAATCCGACGTATTTTGTGACGAGAAATCGAATGGTGCAAACAGCGTTGCTCTCCGACCAATACTTTTGGCTGTAGCCACAATTGAATCATCAATTATGTCAAAATCACGTGCCCAGCAACGGCTCTTACTCCATGGAAACCAAGGAAATTTACAATTTTTCAACACCTGGAGATGCCTGGCCCAATTGCGCATCTTTTGGCACCTTATTGATGTGGGTCAGTGTTCAATTGTACTTTTTACAGCAGACTGTATCAAGTACCTTGTGTTTTTTATATAAAAATGGTGTGGTTTTTCTACATGTAGATAAAGAGATTAAGTTTATCTTCGACTTAGAAGTAAGACATTTGCTGGGTGAGTTAAATGGGCTTGGCCCAAAGATTTGACATCTTCTGGGCTACCGAAGGGCACATAACTTATAATCAAAAGTTGAATATAGTAATGACCAGTCGCGATTGTACATAGTACATGTAGCCGATTTCAATTAGTAAAAGGACCAGGCAAAAATCCAAAAGTGGAAAAAATGTTCCAATGCTGCTGGTAAGAGGCTAATCTGACGTATTTTGTGACGAGAAATCGAATGGTGCAAACCGCGTTGCTCTCCGACCAATACTTTTGGCTGTAGCCACAATTGAATCATCATTTATGTCAAAATCACGTGCCCAGCAACGGCTCTTACTCCATGGAAACCAAGGAAATTTCCAATTTTTCAACACCTGGAGATGCCTGACCCAATTGCGCATCTTTTGGCACCTTATTGATGTGGGTCAGTGTTCAATTTTTTTTTTACAGCAGACTGTATCAAGTACCTTGTGGTTTTTATATAAAAATGGTGTGGTTTTTCTACATGTAGATAAAGAGATTAAGTTTATCTTCGACTTAGAAGTAAGACATTTGCTGGGTGAGTTAAATGGGCTTGGCCCAAAGATTTGACATCTTCTGGGCTACCGAAGGGCACATAACTTATAATCAAAAGTTGAATATAGTAATGACCAGTCGCGATGGTACATAGTACATGTAGCCGATTTCAATTAGCAAAAGGACCAGGCAAAAATCCAAAAGTAAAAAAAATGCTCCAATCGTGCTGGTAAGAGGCTAATCCGACGTATTTTGTGACGAGAAATCGAATGGTGCAAACCGCGCTGCTCTCCGACCAATACTTTTGGCTGTAGCCACAATTGAATCATCATTTATGTCAAAATCACGTGCCCAGCAACGGCTCTTACTCCATGGAAACCAAGGAAATTTGCAATTTTTCAACACCTGGAGATGCCTGACCCAATTGCGCATCTTTTGGCACCTTATTGATGTGGGTCAGTGTTCAATTGTACTTTTTACAGCAGACTGTATCAAGTACCTTGTGGTTTTTATATAAAAATGGTGTGGTTTTTCTACATGTAGATAAAGAGATTAAGTTTATCTTCGACTTAGAAGTAAGACATTTGCTGGGTGAGTTAAATGGGCTTGGCCCAAAGATTTGACATCTTCTGGGCTACCGAAGGGCACATAACTTATAATCAAGAGATGAATATAGTAATGACCAGTCGCGATTGTACATAGTACATGTAGCCGATTTCAAATAGCAAAAGGACCAGGCAAATATCCAAAAGTGGAAAAAATGTTCCAATGCTGCTGGTAAGAGGCTAATCCGACGTATTTTGTGACGAGAAATCGAATGGTGCAAACCGCGTTGCTCTCCGAGCAATACTTTTGGCTGTAGCCACAATTGAATCATCATTTATGTCAAAATCACGTGCCCAGCAACGGCTCTTACTCCATGGAAACCAAGGAAATTTACAATTTTTCAACAGCTGGAGATGCCTGGCCCAATTGCGCATCTTTTGGCACCTTATTGATGTGGGTCAGTGTTCAATTGTACTTTTTACAGCAGACTGTATCAAGTACCTTGTGTTTTTTATATAAAAATGGTGTGGTTTTTCTACATGTAGATAAAGAGATTAAGTTTATCTTCGACTTAGAAGTAAGACATTTGCTGGGTGAGTTAAATGGGCTTGGCCCAAAGATTTGACATCTTCTGGGCTACCGAAGGGCACATAACTTATAATCAAAAGTTGAATATAGTAATGACCAGTCGCGATTGTACATAGTACATGTAGCCGATTTCAATTAGTAAAAGGACCAGGCAAAAATCCAAAAGTGGAAAAAATGTTCCAATGCTGCTTGTAAGAGGCTAATCTGACGTATTTTGTGACGAGAAATCGAATGGTGCAAACCGCGTTGCTCTCCGACCAATACTTTTGGCTGTAGCCACAATTGAATCATCATTTATGTCAAAATCACGTGCCCAGCAACGGCTCTTACTCCATGGAAACCAAGGAAATTTCCAATTTTTCAACACCTGGAGATGCCTGACCCAATTGCGCATCTTTTGGCACCTTATTGATGTGGGTCAGTGTTCAATTTTTTTTTTACAGCAGACTGTATCAAGTACCTTGTGGTTTTTATATAAAAATGGTGTGGTTTTTCTACATGTAGATAAAGAGATTAAGTTTATCTTCGACTTAGAAGTAAGACATTTGCTGGGTGAGTTAAATGGGCTTGGCCCAAAGATTTGACATCTTCTGGGCTACCGAAGGGCACATAACTTATAATCAAAAGTTGAATATAGTAATGACCAGTCGCGATGGTACATAGTACATGTAGCCGATTTCAATTAGCAAAAGGACCAGGCAAAAATCCAAAAGTAAAAAAAATGCTCCAATCGTGCTGGTAAGAGGCTAATCCGACGTATTTTGTGACGAGAAATCGAATGGTGCAAACCGCGCTGCTCTCCGACCAATACTTTTGGCTGTAGCCACAATTGAATCATCATTTATGTCAAAATCACGTGCCCAGCAACGGCTCTTACTCCATGGAAACCAAGGAAATTTGCAATTTTTCAACACCTGGAGATGCCTGACCCAATTGCGCATCTTTTGGCACCTTATTGATGTGGGTCAGTGTTCAATTGTACTTTTTACAGCAGACTGTATCAAGTACCTTGTGGTTTTTATATAAAAATGGTGTGGTTTTTCTACATGTAGATAAAGAGATTAAGTTTATCTTCGACTTAGAAGTAAGACATTTGCTGGGTGAGTTAAATGGGCTTGGCCCAAAGATTTGACATCTTCTGGGCTACCGAAGGGCACATAACTTATAATCAAGAGATGAATATAGTAATGACCAGTCGCGATTGTACATAGTACATGTAGCCGATTTCAATTAGCAAAAGGACCAGGCAAATATCCAAAAGTGGAAAAAATGTTCCAATGCTGCTGGTAAGAGGCTAATCCGACGTATTTTGTGACGAGAAATCGAATGGTGCAAACCGCGTTGCTCTCCGAGCAATACTTTTGGCTGTAGCCACAATTGAATCATCAATTATGTCAAAATCACGTGCCCAGCAACGGCTCTTACTCCATGGAAACCAAGGAAATTTACAATTTTTCAACACCAGGAGATGCCTGACCCAATTGCGCATCTTTTGGCACCTTATTGATGTGGGTCAGTGTTCAATTGTACTTTTTACAGCAGACTGTATCAAGTACCTTGTGGTTTTTATATAAAAATGGTGTGGTTTTTCTACATGTAGATAAAGACATTGAGTTTATCTTCGACTTAGAAGTAAGACATTTGCTGGGTGAGTTAAATGGGCTTGGCCCAAAGATTTGACATCTTCTGGGCTACCGAAGGGCACATAACTTATAATCAAAAGTTGAATATAGTAATGACCAGTCGCGATTGTACATAGTACATGTAGCGGAATTCAATGAGCAAAAGGACCAGGCAAAAATCCAAAAGTGGAAAAAATGTTCCAATGCTGCTGGTAAGAGGCTAATCCGACGTATTTTGTGACGAGAAATCGAATGGTGCAAACCGCGTTGCTCTCCGACCAATACTTTTGGCTGTAGCCACAATTGAATGATCATTTATGTCAAAATCACGTGCCCAGCAACGGCTCTTACTCCATGGAAACCAAGGAAATTTGCAATTTTTCAACAGCTGGAGATGCCTGACCCAATTGCGCATCTTTTGGCACCTTATTGATGTGGGTCAGTGTTCAATTGTACTTTTTACAGCAGACTGTATCAAGTACCTTGTGGTTTTTATATAAAAATGGTGTGGCTTTTCTACATGTAGATAAAGAGATTAAGTTTATCTTCGACTTAGAAGTAAGACATTTGCTGGGTGAGTTAAATGGGCTTGGCCCAAAGATTTGACATCTTCTGGGCTACCGAAGGGCACATAACTTATAATCAAAAGTTGAATATAGTAATGACCAGTCGCGATTGTACATAGTACATGTAGCCGATTTCAATTAGCAAAAGGACCAGGCAAAAATCCAAAAGTGGAAAAAATGTTCCAATGCTGCTGGTAAGAGGCTAATCCGACGTATTTTGTGACGAGAAATCGAATGGTGCAAACCGCGTTGCTCTCCGACCAATACTTTTGGCTGTAGCCACAATTGAATCATCATTTATGTCAAAATCACGTGCCCAGCAACGGCTCTTACTCCATGGAAACCAAGGAAATTTGCAATTTTTCAACAGCTGGAGATGCCTGACCTAATTGCGCATCTTTTGGCACCTTATTGATGTGGGTCAGTGTTCAATTGTACTTTTTACAGCAGACTGTATCAAGTACCTTGTGTTTTTTATATAAAAATGGTGTGGTTTTTCTACATGTAGATAAAGACATTGAGTTTATCTTCGACTTAGAAGTAAGACATTTGCTGGGTGAGTTAAATGGGCTTGGCCCAAAGATTTGACGTCTTCTGGGCTACCGAAGGGCACATAACTTATAATCAAAAGTTGAATATAGTAATGACCAGTCGCGATGGTACATAGTACATGTAGCCGATTTCAATTAGCAAAAGGACCAGGCAAAAATCCAAAAGTGGAAAAAATGTTCCAATGCTGCTGGTAAGAGGCTAATCCGACGTATTTTGTGACGAGAAATCGAATGGTGCAAACCGCGTTGCTCTCCGACCAATACTTTTGGCTGTAGCCACAATTGAATCATCATTTATGTCAAAATCACGTGCCCAGCAACGGCTCTTACTCCATGGAAACCAAGGAAATTTCCAATTTTTCAACACCTGGAGATGCCTGACCCAATTGCGCATCTTTTGGCACCTTATTGATGTGGGTCAGTGTTCAATTGTACTTTTTACAGCAGACTGTATCAAGTACCTTGTGTTTTTTATATAAAAATGGTGTGGTTTTTCTACATGTAGATAAAGAGAATAAGTTTATCTTCGACTTAGAAGTAAGACATTTTCTGGGTGAGTTAAATGGGCTTGGCCCAAAGATTTGACATCTTCTGGGCTACCGAAGGGCACATAACTTATAATCAAAAGTTGAATATAGTAATGACCAGTCGCGATTGTACATAGTACATGTAGCCGATTTCAATTAGCAAAAGGACCAGGCAAAAATCCAAAAGCGGAAAAAATGTTCCAATGCTGCTGGTAAGAGGCTAATCCGACGTATTTTGTGACGAGAAATCGAATGGTGCAAACCGCGTTGCTCTCCGACCAATACTTTTGGCTGTAGCCACAATTGAATCATCAATTATGTCAAAATCACGTGCCCAGCAACGGCTCTTACTCCATGGAAACCAAGGAAATTTACAATTTTTCAACACCTGGAGATGCCTGGCCCAATTGCGCATCTTTTGGCACCTTATTGATGTGGGTCAGTGTTCAATTGTACTTTTTACAGCAGACTGTATGAAGTACCTTGTGTTTTTTATATAAAAATGGTGTGGTTTTTCTACATGTAGATAAAGAGATTAAGTTTATCTTCGACTTAGAAGTAAGACATTTGCTGGGTGAGTTAAATGGGCTTGGCCCAAAGATTTGACATCTTCTGGGCTACCGAAGGGCACATAACTTATAATCAAAAGTTGAATATAGTAATGACCAGTCGCGATTGTACATAGTACATGTAGCCGATTTCAATTAGCAAAAGGACCAGGCAAAAATCCAAAAGTGGAAAAAATGTTCCAATGCTGCTGGTAAGAGGCTAATCTGACGTATTTTGTGACGAGAAATCGAATGGTGCAAACCGCGTTGCTCTCCGACCAATACTTTTTGGCTGTAGCCACAATTGAATCATCATTTATGTCAAAAATCACGTGCCCAGCAAACGGCTCTTACTCCATGGAAACCAAGGAAATTTGCAATTTTTCAACAGCTGGAGATGCCTGACCCAATTGCGCATCTTTTGGCACCTTATTGATGTGGGTCAGTGTTCAATTGTACTTTTTACAGCAGACTGTATCAAGTACCTTGTGGTTTTTATATAAAAATGGTGTGGTTTTTCTACATGTAGATAAAGAGATTAAGTTTATCTTCGACTTAGAAGTAAGACATTTGCTGGGTGAGTTAAATGGGCTTGGCCCAAAGATTTGACATCTTCTGGGCTACCGAAGGGCACATAACTTATAATCAAAAGATGAATATAGTAATGACCAGTCGCGATGGTACATAGTACATGTAGCCGATTTCAATTAGCAAAAGGACCAGGCAAAAATCCAAAAGTAAAAAAATGCTCCAATCGTGCTGGTAAGAGGCTAATCCGACGTATTTTGTGACGAGAAATCGAATGGTGCAAACCACGCTGCTCTCCGACCAATACTTTTGGCTTGTAGCCACAATTGAATCATCATTTATGTCAAAATCACGTGCCCAGCAACGGCTCTTACTCCATGGAAACCAAGGAAATTTGCATTTTTCAACAGCTGGGAGATGCCTGACCCAATTGCGCATCTTTTGGCACCTTATTGATGTGGGTCAGTGTTCAATTGTACTTTTTACAGCAGACTGTATCAAGTACCTTGTGGTTTTTATATAAAAATGGTGTGGTTTTTCTACATGTAGATAAAGAGATTAAGTTTATCTTCGACTTAGAAGTAAGACATTTGCTGGGTGAGTTTAAATGGGCTTGGCCCAAAGATTTGACATCTTCTGGCTACCGAAGGGCACATATACTTATAATCAAAAGTTGAATATAGTAATGACCAGTCGCGGATTGTACATAGTACATGTAGCCGATTTCAATTAGCAAAAGGACCAGGCAAAAATCCAAAAGTGGAAAAAATGTTCCAATACTGCTGGAAAGAGGCTAATCTGACGTATTTTTGTGACGAGAAATCGAATGGTGCAAACCGCGTTGCTCTCCGACCAATACTTTTGGCTGTTAGCCACATTGAATGATCATTTATGTCAAATCACGTGCCCAGCAACGGCTCTTACTCCATGGAAACCAAGGAATTTGCAATTTTTCAACAGCTGGAGATTGCCTGACCCAATTGCGCATCTTTTGGCACCTTATTGATGTGGGTCAGTGTTCAATTGTACTTTTTACAGCAGACTGTATCAAGTACCTTGTGGTTTTTATATAAAAATGGTGTGGTTTTTCTACATGTAGATAAAGAGATTAAGTTTATCTTCGACTTAGAAGTAAGACATTTGCTGGGTGAGTTAAATGGCTTGGCCAAAGATTTGACATCTTCTGGGCTACCGAAGGGCACATAACTTATAATCAAAAGATGAATATAGTAATGACCAGTCGCGATTGTACATAGTACATGTAGCCGATTTCAATTAGCAAAAGGACCAGGCAAATATCCAAAAGTGGAAAAAATGTTCCAATGCTGCTGGTAAGAGGCAAATCCGACGTTTTTTTGTGACGAGAAATCGAATGGTGCAAACCGCGTTGCTTTCCGACCAATACTTTTGGCTGTAGCCACAATTGAATCATCATTTATGTCAAAATCACGTGCCCAGCAACGGCTCTTACTCCATGGAAACCAAGGAAATTTGCAATTTTTCAACAGCTGGAGATGCCTGACCCAATTGCGCATCTTTTGGCACCTTATTGATGTGGGTCAGTGTTCAATTGTACTTTTTACAGCAGACTGTATCAAGTACCTTGTGTTTTTTATATAAAAATGGTGGTGGGTTTTTCTACATGTAGATAAAGACATTGAGTTTATCTTCGACTTAGAAGTAAGACATTTGCTGGGTGAGCTAAATGGGCTTGGCCCAAAGATTTGACATCTTCTGGGCTACCGAAGGGCACATAACTTATAATCAAAAGTTGAATATAGTAATGACCAGTCGCGATTGTACATAGTATATGTAGCCGATTTCAATTAGCAAAAGGACCAGGCAAAAATCCAAAAGTGGAAAAAATGTTCCAATGCTGCTGGTAAGAGGCTAATCTGACGTATTTTGTGACGAGAAATCGAATGGTGCAAACCGCGTTGCTCTCCGACCAATACTTTTGGCTGTAGCCACAATTGAATCATCATTTATGTCAAAATCACGTGCCCAGCAACGGCTCTTACTCCATGGAAACCAAGGAAATTTGCAATTTTTCAACACCTGGAGATGCCTGACCCAATTGCGCATCTTTTGGCACCTTATTGATGTGGGTCAGTGTTCAATTGTACTTTTTACAGCAGACTGTATCAAGTACCTTGTGGTTTTTATATAAAAATGGTGTGGTTTTTCTAATGTAGATAAAGAGATTAAGTTTTATCTTCGACTTAGAAGTAAGACATTTGCTGGGTGAGTTAAATGGGCTTGGCCCAAAGATTTGACATCTTCTGGGCTACCGAAGGCACATAACTTATAATCAAAAGTTGAATATAGTAATGACAGTCGCGATTGTACATAGTACATGTAGCCGATTTCAATTAGCAAAAGGACCAGGCAAAAATCCAAAAGTGGAAAAAATGTTCCAATGCTGCTGGTAAGAGGCTAATCTGACGTATTTTGTGACGAGAAATCGAATGGTGCAAACCTCGTGCTCTCCGACCAATACTTTTGGCTGTAGCCACAATTGAATCATCATTTATGTCAAAATCACGTGCCCAGCAACGGCTCTTACTCCATGGAAACCAAGGAAATTTGCAATTTTTCAACAGCTGGAGATGCCTGACCCAATTGCGCATCTTTTGGCACCTTATTGATGTGGGTCAGTGTTCAATTGTACTTTTTACAGCAGACTGTATCAAGTACCTTGTGGTTTTTATATAAAAATGGTGTGGTTTTTCTACATGTAGATAAAGAGATTAAGTTTATCTTCGACTTAGAAGTAAGACATTTGCTGGGTGAGTTAAATGGGCTTGGCCAAAGATTTGACATCTTCTGGGCTACCGAAGGGCACATAACTTATAATCAAAAGATGAATATAGTAATGACCAGTCGCGATTGTACATAGTACATGTAGCCGATTTCAATAGCAAAAGGACCAGGCAAATATCCAAAAGTGGAAAAAATGTTCCAATGCTGCTGGTAAGAGGCTAATCCGACGTATCTTTGTGACGAGAAATCGAATGGTGCAAACCGCGTTGCTCTCCGAGCAATACTTTTGGCTGTAGCCACAATTGAATCATCAATTATGTCAAAATCACGTGCCCAGCAACGGCTCTTACTCCCATGGAAACCAAGGAAATTTGCAATTTTTCAACAGCTGGAGATGCCTGACCCAATTGCGCATCTTTTGGCACCTTATTGATGTGGGTCAGTGTTCAATTGTACTTTTTACAGCAGACTGTATCAAGTACCTTGTGGTTTTTATATAAAAATGGTTGTGGGTTTTTTCTACATGTAGATAAAGACATTGAGTTTATCTTCGACTTAGAAGTAAGACATTTGCTGGGTGAGTTAAATGGGCTTGGCCCAAAGATTTGACATCTTCTGGGCTACCGAAGGGCACATAACTTATAATCAAAAGATGAATATAGTAATGACCAGTCGCGATGGTACATAGTACATGTAGCCGATTTCAATTAGCAAAAGGACCAGGCAAAAATCCAAAAGTAAAAAAAATGCTCAATCCTGCTGGTAAGAGGCTAATCCGACGTATTTTGTGACGAGAAATCGAATGGTGCAAACCACGCTGCTCTCCGACCAATACTTTTGGCTGTAGCCACAATTGAATCATCATTTATGTCAAAATCACGTGCCCAGCAACGGCTCTTACTCCATGGAAACCAAGGAAATTTGCAATTTTTCAACAGCTGGAGATGCCTGACCCAATTGCGCATCTTTTGGCACCTTATTGATGTGGGTCAGTGTTCAATTGTACTTTTTACAGCAGGACTGTATCAAGTACCTTGTGGTTTTTATATAAAAATGGTGTGGTTTTTCTACATGTAGATAAAGAGATTAAGTTTATCTTCGACTTAGAAGTAAGACATTTGCTGGGTGAGTTAAATGGGCTTGGCCCAAAGAATTTGACATCTTCTGGGCTACCGAAGGGCACATAACTTATAATCAAAAGTTGAATATAGTAAATGACCAGTCGCGATTGTACATAGTACATGTAGCCGATTTCAATTAGCAACAGGACCAGGCAAAAATCCAAAAGTGGAAAAAATGTTCCAATGCTGCTGGTAAGAGGCTAATCCGACGTATTTTGTGACGAGAAATCGAATGGTGCAAACCGCGTTGCTCTCCGACCAATACTTTTGGCTGTAGCCACAATTGAATGATCATTTATGTCAAAATCACGTGCCCAGCAACGGCTCTTACTCCATGGAAACCAAGGAAATTTGCAATTTTTCAACAGCTGGAGATGCCTGACCCAATTGCGCATCTTTTGGCATCTTATTGATGTGGGTCAGTGTTCAATTGTACTTTTTACAGCAGACTGTATCAAGTACCTTGTGGTTTTTATATAAAAATGGTGTGGTTTTTCTACATGTAGATAAAGAGATTAAGTTTATCTTCGACTTAGAAGTAAGACATTTGCTGGGTGAGTTAAATGGCTTGGCCCAAAGATTTGACATCTTCTGGGCTACCGAAGGGCACATAACTTATAATCAAAAGATGAATATAGTAATGACCAGTCGCGATTGTACATAGTACATGTAGCGATTTCAATTAGCAAAAGGACCAGGCAAATATCCAAAGTGGAAAAAATGTTCCAATGCTGCTGGTAAGAGGCTAATCCGACGTATTTTGTGACGAGAAATCGAATGGTGCAAACCGCGTTGCTTTCCGACCAATACTTTTGGCTGTAGCCACAATTGAATCATCATTTATGTCAAAATCACGTGCCCAGCAACGGCTCTTACTCCATGGAAACCAAGGAAATTTGCAATTTTTCAACAGCTGGAGATGCCTGACCCAATTGCGCATCTTTTGGCACCTTATTGATGTGGGTCAGTGTTCAATTGTACTTTTTACAGCAGACTGTATCAAGTACCTTGTGTTTTTTATATAAAAATGGTGTGGTTTTTCTACATGTAGATAAAGACATTCAGATTATCTTCGACTTAGAAGTAAGACATTTGCTGGGTGAGCTAAATGGGCTTGGCCCAAAGATTTGACATCTTCTGGGCTACCGAAGGGCACATAACTTATAATCAAAAGTTGAATATAGTAATGACCAGTCGCGATTGTACATAGTATATGTAGCCGATTTCAATTAGCAAAAGGACCAGGCAAAAATCCAAAAGTGGAAAAAATGTTCCAATGCTGCTGGTAAGAGGCTAATCCGACGTATTTTGTGACGAGAAATCGAATGGTGCAAACCGCGTTGCTCTCCGACAATACTTTTGGCTGGTAGCCACAATTGAATCATCATTTATGTCAAAATCACGTGCCCAGCAACGGCTCTTACTCCATGGAAACCAAGGAAATTTGCAATTTTTCAACACCTGGAGATGCCTGACCCAATTGCGCATCTTTTGGCACCTTATTGATGTGGGTCAGTGTTCAATTGTACTTTTTACAGCAGACTGTATGAAGTACCTTGTGGTTTTTATATAAAAATGGTGTGGTTTTTCTACATGTAGATAAAGAGATTAAGTTTATCTTCGACTTAGAAGTAAGACATTTGCTGGGTGAGTTAAAATGGGCTTGGCCCAAAGATTTGACATCTTCTGGGCTACCGAAGGGCACATAACTTATAATCAAAAGTTTAATATAGTAATGACCAGTCGCGATTGTACATAGTACATGTAGCCGATTTCAATTAGCAAAAGGACCAGGCAAAAATCCAAAAGTGGAAAAAATGTTCCAATGCTGCTGGTAAGAGGCTAATCCGACGTATTTTGTGACGAGAAATCGAATGGTGCAAACCGCGTTGCTCTCCGACCAATACTTTTGGCTGTAGCCACAATTGAATCATCATTTTATGTCAAAATCACGTGCCCAGCAACGGCTCTTACTCCATGGAAACCAAGGAAATTTGCAATTTTTCAACAGCTGGAGATGCCTGACCCAATTGCGCATCTTTTGGCACCTTATTGATGTGGGTCAGTGTTCAATTGTACTTTTTACAGCAGACTGTATCAAGTACCTTGTGGTTTTTATATAAAAATGGTGTGGTTTTTTCTACATGTAGATAAAGAGATTAAGTTTATCTTCGACTTAGAAGTAAGACATTTGCTGGGTGAGTTAAATGGGCTTGGCCCAAAGATTTGACATCTTCTGGGCTACCGAAGGGCACATAACTTATAATCAAAAGTTGAATATAGTAATGACCAGTCGCGATTGTACATAGTACATGTAGCCGATTTCAATTAGCAAAAGGACCAGGCAAAAATCCAAAAGTGGAAAAAATGTTCCAATGCTGCTGGAAAGAGGCTAATCTGACGTATTTTGTGACGAGAAATCGAATGGTGCAAACCGCGTTGCTCTCCGACCAATACTTTTGGCTGTAGCCACAATTGAATGATCATTTATGTCAAAATCACGTGCCCAGCAACGGCTCTTACTCCATGGAAACCAAGGAAATTTGCAATTTTTCAACACCTGGAGATGCCTGACCCAATTGCGCATCTTTTGGCACCTATTGATGTGGGTCAGGTGTTCAATTGTACTTTTTACAGCAGACTGTATCAAGTACCTTGTGGTTTTTATATAAAATGGTGTGGTTTTTCTACATGTAGATAAAGAGATTAAGTTTATCTTCGACTTAGAAGTAAGACATTTGCTGGGTGAGTTAAATGGGCTTGGCCCAAAGATTTGACATCTTCTGGGCTACGAAGGGCACATAACTTATAATCAAAAGATGAATATAGTAATGACCAGTCGCGATTGTACATAGTACATGTAGCCGATTTCAATTAGCAAAAGGACCAGGCAAATATCCAAAAGTGGAAAAAATGTTCCAATGCTGCTGGTAAGAGGCTAATCCGACGTATTTGTGACGAGAAATCGAATGGTGCCAAACCGCGTTGCTTTCCGACCAATACTTTTGGCTGTAGCCACAATTGAATCATCATTTATGTCAAAATCACGTGCCCAGCAACGGCTCTTACTCCATGGAAACCAAGGAAATTTGCAATTTTTCAACAGCTGGAGATGCCTGACCCAATTGCGCATCTTTTGGCACCTTATTGATGTGGGTCAGTGTTCAATTGTACTTTTTACAGCAGACTGTATCAAGTACCTTGTGTTTTTTATATAAAAATGGTGTGGTTTTTCTACATGTAGATAAAGACATTGAGTTTATCTTCGACTTAGAAGTAAGACATTTGCTGGGTGAGCTAAATGGGCTTGGCCCAAAGATTTGACATCTTCTGGGCTACCGAAGGGCACATAACTTATAATCAAAAGTTGAATATAGTAAGACCAGTCGCGATTGTACATAGTATATGTAGCCGATTTCAATTAGCAAAAGGACCAGGCAAAAATCCAAAAGTGGAAAAAATGTTCCAATGCTGCTGGTAAGAGGCTAATCTGACGTATTTTGTGACGAGAATCGAATGGTGCAAACCGCGTTGCTCTCCGACCAATACTTTTGGCTGTAGCCACAATTGAATCATCATTATGTCAAAATCACGTGCCCAGCAACGGCTCTTACTCCATGGAAACCAAGGAAATTTGCAATTTTCAACACCTGGAGATGCCTGACCCAATTGCGCATCTTTTGGCACCTTATTGATGTGGGTCAGTGTTCAATTGTACTTTTTACAGCAGACTG
>NW_027018415.1:0-29410 GCF_032854445.1 Liolophura sinensis
AGCCAGGCAAAAATGCAAAAGTGGAAAAACTGTTCCAGTGCTGCTGGTAAGAGGCTAATCCGACGTATTTTGTGACGAGAAATCGAATGGTGCAATCCGCGTTGCTCTCCGAGCAATACGTTTGGCTGTAGCGACAATTGAATGATCATTTATGTCATAATCACGTGCCCAGCAACGGCTCTTACTCCATGGAAACCAGGGAAATTGGCAATTTTTCAACGGCCTGCCGATGCCTGTCTCAATTCCGCATCTTTTGGCACCTTACTGAAGTGAGTCAGTGTTCAGTTGTACTTTTTACAGCAGACTGTATCAAGTACCTTGTGTTTTTTCATGTACAAATGGTGTGGTTTTTCTACACGTAGATAAAGACATTGAGATTGTCTTGGACTTAGAAGTAAGACAATTGCTGGGTGAGTTAAATGGGCTTAGCCCAAAGATTTGACGTCTTCTGGGCTACCGAAGGGCACATAACTTATAGTCAAAAGTTGAATATAGTAATGACCAGTCGCGATTGTACAGAGTACAGTGTAGCCGATTTCAATTAACAAAAAGACCAGGGCAAAAATGCAAAAGTGGAAAAACGTTCCAGTGCTGCTGGTAAGAGGCTAATCCGACGTATTTTGTGACGAGAAATCGAATGGTGCAATCCGCGTTGCCTCTCCGACCAATACGTTTGGCTGTAGCGACAATTGAATGATCATTTATGTCATAATCACGTGCCCAGCAACGGCTCTTACTCCATGGAAACCAGGGAAATTGGCAATTTTTCAACAGCTGCCCGATGCCTGTCTCAATTCCGCATCTTTTGGCACCTTACTGAAGTGAATCAGTGTTCAGTTGTACTTTTTACAGCAGACTGTATCAAGTACCTTGTGTTTTTCATGTACAAATGGTGTGGTTTTTTCTACACGTAGATAAAGACATTGAGATTGTCTTGGACTTAGAAGTAAGGCAATTGCTGGGTGAGTTAAATGGGCTTAGCCCAAAGATTTGACGTCTTCTGGGCTACCGAAGGGCACATAACTTATAGTCAAAAGTTGAATATAGTAATGACCAGTCGCGATTGTACAGAGTACAGTGTAGCCGATTTCAATTAACAAAAAGACCAGGTAAAAATGCAAAAGTGGAAAAACTGGTCCAGTGCTGCTGGTAAGAGGCTAATCCGACGTATTTTGTGACGAGAAATCGAATGTGCAAACCGCGTTGCTCTCCGACCAATACTTTTGGCTGTAGCGAAAATTGCATGATTATTTATGTCATAATCACGTGCCAAGCAACGGCTCTTACTCCATGGAAACCAGGGAAATTTGAAATTTTTCAACAGCTGCCGATGCCTGGCTCAATTCCGCATCTTTTGGCACCTTACTGAAGTGGGTCAGTGTTCAGTTTTACTTTTACAGCAGACTGTATCAAGTACCTTGTGTTTATCACGTACAAATGGTGTGGTTTTTCTACACGTAGAGAAAGACATTGAGATTGTCTTGGACTTAGAAGTAAGACAATTGCTGGGTGAGTTAAATGGGATTAGCCAAAGATTTGACGTCTTCTGGGCTACCGAAGGGCACATAACTTATAGTCAAAAGTTGAATATAGTAATGACCAGTCGCGATTGTACAGAGTACAGTGTAGCCGATTTCAATTAACAAAAAGACCAGGCAAAAATGCAAAAGTGGAAAAACTGTCCAGTGCTGCTGGTAAGAGGCTAATCCGACGTATTTTGTGACGAGAAATCGAATGGTGCAATCCGCGTTGCTCTCCGACCAATACGTTTGGCTGTAGCGACAATTGAATGATCATTTATGTCATAATCACGTGCCCAGCAACGGCTCTTACTCCATGGAACCAGGGAAATTGGCAATTTTTCAAACAGCTGCCGATGCCTGTCTCAATTCCGCATCTTTTGTGCACCTTACTGAAGTGAGTCAGTGTTCAGTTGTACTTTTTACAGCAGACTGTATCAAGTACCTTGTGTTTTTCATGTACAAATGGTGTGGTTTTTCTACACGTAGATAAAGACATTGAGATTGTCTTGGACTTAGAAGTAGGCAATTGCTGGGTGAGTTTAAATGGGCTTAGCCCAAAGATTTCAGGTCTTCTGGGCTACCGAAGGGCACATA
The DNA here is from genome assembly GCF_032854445.1 of Liolophura sinensis. Taxonomy (NCBI): domain Eukaryota; kingdom Metazoa; phylum Mollusca; class Polyplacophora; order Chitonida; family Chitonidae; genus Liolophura; species Liolophura sinensis. The sequence goes on from NW_027018415.1 coordinate 2,118, forward strand.
ACTTATAGTCAAAAGTTGAATATAGTAATGACCAGTCGCGATTGTACAGAGTACAGTGTAGCCGATTTCAATTAACAAAAAAGACCAGGTAAAAATGCAAAAGTGGAAAAACTGGTCCAGTGCTGCTGGTAAGAGGCTAATCCGACGTATTTTGTGACGAGAAATCGAATGGTGCAAACCGCGTTGCTCTCCGACCAATACTTTTGGCTGTAGCGACAATTGCATGATTATTTATGTCATAATCACGTGCCCAGCAACGGCTCTTACTCCATGGAAACCAGGGAAATTTGCAATTTTTCAACAGCTGCCGATGCCTGGCTCAATTCCGCATCTTTTGGCACCTTACTGAAGTGGGTCAGTGTTCAGTTTTACTTTTTACAGCAGACTGTATCAAGTACCTTGTGTTTATCACGTACAAATGGTGTGGTTTTTCTACACGTAGATAAAGACATTGAGATTGTCTTGGACTTAGAAGTAAGGCAATTGCTGGGTGAGTTAAATGGGCTTAGCCCAAAGATTTGACGTCTTCTGGGCTACCGAAGGGCACATAACTTATAGTCAAAAGTTGAATATAGTAATGACCAGTCGCGATTGTACAGAGTACAGTGTAGCCGATTTCAATTAACAAAAAGACCAGGTAAAAATGCAAAAGTAAAACAACTGTTTCAGTGCTGCTGGTAAGAGGCTAATCCGACGTATTTTGTGACGAGAAATCGAATGGTGCAAACCGCGTTGCTCTCCGACCAATACTTTTGCTGTAGCGACAATACAATTGAATGATCATTTATGTCATAATCACGTGCCCAGCAACGGCTCTTACTCCATGGAAACCAGGGAAATTTGCAATTTTTCAACAGCTGCCGAGCCTGGCCCAATTTTGCATCTTTTGGCACCTTATAATTGTGGGTCAGTGTTTAGTTGTACTTTTTACAGCAGACTGTATCAAGTACCTTGTGTTTTTCACGTACAAATGGTGTTGTTTTTCTACACGTAGATAAAGACATTGAGATTGTCTTGGACTTAGAAGTAAGACAATTGCTGGGTGAGTTAATTGGGCTTGGCCCAAAGATTTCAGGTCTTCTGGGCTACCGAAGGGCACATAACTTATAGTCAAAAGTTGAATATAGTAATGACCAGTCGCGATTGTACAGAGTACAGTGTAGCCGATTTCAATTAACAAAAAGACCAGGCAAAAATGCAAAAGTGGAAAACTGTTCCAGTGCTGCTGGTAAGAGGCTAATCGACGTATTTTGTGACGAGAAATCGAATGGTGCAAACCGCGTTGCTCTCTGACCAATACTTTTGGCTGTAGCGACAATTGAATGATCATTTATGTCATAATCACGTGCCCAGCAACGGCTCTTACTCCATGGAAACAAGGGAAATTTTGCAATTTTTCAACAGCTGCCGATGCCTGGCTCAATTCCGCATCTTTTGGCACCTTACCTGAAGTGGGTCCTGTGTTCCGTTGTACTTTTTACAGCAGACTGTATCAAGTACCTTGTGTTTTTCACGTACAAATGGTGTTGTTTTTCTACACGTAGATAAAGACATTGAGATTGTCTTGCACTTAGAAGTAAGACAATTGCTGGGTGAGTTAAATGGGCTTGGCCCAAAGATTTCAGGTCTTCTGGGCTACCGAAGGGCACATAACTTATAGTCAAAAGTTGAATATAGTAATGACCAGTCGCGATTGTACAGAGTACAGTGTAGCCGATTTCAATTAACAAAAAGACCAGGCAAAAATGCAAAGTAGAAAAACTGTTCCAGTGCTGCTGGTAAGAGGCTAATCCGATGTATTTTGTGACGAGAAATCGAATGGTGCAAACCGCGTTTCTCTCCGACCAATACTTTTGGCTGTAGTGACAATTGAATGATCATTTATGTCATAATCACGTGCCCAGCAACGGCTCTTACTCCATGGAAACCAGGGAAATTTGCAATTTTTCAACAGGTGCCGATGCTGGCTCAATTCCGCATCTTTTGGCACCTTAATTCATGTGGGTCTGTGGTCAGTTGTACTTTTTACAGCAGACTGTATCAAGTACCTTGTGTTTTTCACGTACAAATGGTGTTGTTTTTCTACACGTAGATAAAGACATTGAGATTGTCTTGGACTTAGAAGTAAGACAATTGCTGGGTGAGTTAAATGGGCTTAGCCCAAAGATTTGACGTCTTCTGGGCTACCGAAGGGCACATAACTTATAGTCAAAAGTTGAATATAGTAATGACCAGTCGCGATTGTACAGAGTACAGTGTAGCCGATTTCAATTAACAAAAAGACCAGGTAAAATGCAAAAGTGGAAAAACTGTTCCAGTGCTGCTGGTAAGAGGCTAATCCGACGTATTTTGTGACGAGAAATCGAATGGTGCAAACCGCGTTGCTCTCCGACCAATACTTTTGCCTGTAGCGACAAATTGAATGATCATTTATGTCATAATCACGTTGCCCAGCTAACGGCTCTTACTCCATGGAAACCAGGGAAATTTGCAATTTTTTCAACAGCTGCCGATGCCTGGCCCAATTCCTCATCTTTTGGGCACCTTATAATTGTGGGTCAGTGTTTAGTTGTACTTTTTACAGCAGACTGTATCAAGTACCTTGTGTTTTCACGTACAAATGGTGTGGTTTTTCTACACGTAGATAAAGGACATTGAGATTGTCTTGGACTTAGAAGTAAGACAATTGCTGGGTGAGTTAAATGGGCTTGGCCCAAAGATTTCAGGTCTTCTGGGCTACCGAAGGGCACATAACTTATAGTCAAAAGTTGAATATAGTAATGACCAGTCGCGATTGTACAGAGTACAGTGTAGCCGATTTCAATTAACAAAAACACCAGGTAAAAATGCAAAAGTGGAAAAATTGTTCCAGTGCTGCTGGTAAGAGGCTAATCCGACGTATTTTGTGACGAGAATCGAATGGTTGCAAACGCGTTGCTCTCCGACCAATACTTTTGGCTGTAGTGACAATTGAATGATCATTTATGTCATAATTACGTGCCCAGCAACGGCTCTTACTCCATGGAAACCAGGGAAATTTGCAATTTTTCAACAGCTGCCGATGCCTGGCTCAATTCCGCATCTTTTGGCACCTTATTCATGTGGGTCTGTGGTCAGTTGTACTTTTTACAGCAGACTGTATCAAGTACTTTGTGTTTTTCACGTAAAAATGGTGTTGTTTTTCTACACGTAGATAAAGACATTGAGATTGTCTTGCACTTAGATGTAAGACAATTGCTGGGTGAGTTAAATGGGCTTGGCCCAAAGATTTCAGGTCTTCTGGGCTACCGAAGGGCACATAACTTATAGTCAAAAGTTGAATATAGTAATGACCAGTCGCGATTGTACAGAGTACAGTGTAGCCGATTTCAATTAACAAAAAGACCAGGTAAAAATGCAAAAGTGGAAAAATTGTTCCAGTGCTGCTGGTAAGAGGCTAATCCGACGTATTTTGTGACGAGAAATCGAATGGTGCAAACCGCGTTGCTCTCTGACCAATACTTTTGGCTGTAGCGACAATTGAATGATCATTTATGTCATAATCACGTGCCCAGCAACGGCTCTTACTCCATGGAAACAAGGGAAATTTGCAATTTTTCAACAGCTGCCGATGCCTGGCTCAATTCCGCATCTTTTGGCACCTTACTGAAGTGGGTCTGTGTTCCGTTGTACTTTTTACAGCAGACTGTATCAAGTACCTTGTGTTTTTCACGTACAAATGGTGTTGTTTTTCTACACGTAGATAAAGACATTGAGATTGTCTTGCACTTAGAAGTAAGACAATTGCTGGGTGAGTTAAATGGGCTTGGCCCAAAGATTTCAGGTCTTCTGGGCTACCGAAGGGCACATAACTTATAGTCAAAAGTTGAATATAGTAATGACCAGTCGCGATTGTACAGAGTACAGTGTAGCCGATTTCAATTAACAAAAAGACCAGGCAAAAATGCAAAAGTAGAAAAACTGTTCCAGTGCTGCTGGTAAGAGGCTAATCCGATGTATTTTGTGACGAGAAATCGAATGGTGCAAACCGCGTTTCTCTCCGACCAATACTTTTGGCTGTAGTGACAATTGAATGATCATTTATGTCATAATCACGTGCCCAGCAACGGCTCTTACTCCATGGAAACCAGGGAAATTTGCAATTTTTCAACAGGTGCCGATGCCTGGCTCAATTCCGCATCTTTTGGCACCTTATTCATGTGGGTCTGTGGTCAGTTGTACTTTTTACAGCAGACTGTATCAAGTACCTTGTGTTTTTCACGTACAAATGGTGTTGTTTTTCTACACGTAGATAAAGACATTGAGATTGTCTTGGACTTAGAAGTAAGACAATTGCTGGGTGAGTTAAATGGGCTTAGCCCAAAGATTTGACGTCTTCTGGGCTACCGAAGGGCACATAACTTATAGTCAAAAGTTGAATATAGTAATGACCAGTCGCGATTGTACAGAGTACAGTGTAGCCGATTTCAATTAACAAAAAGACCAGGTAAAAATGCAAAAGTGGAAAAACTGTTCCAGTGCTGCTGGTAAGAGGCTAATCCGACGTATTTTGTGACGAGAAATCGAATGGTGCAAACCGCGTTGCTCTCCGACCAATACTTTTGCCTGTAGCGACAATTGAATGATCATTTATGTCATAATCACGTGCCCAGCAACGGCTCTTACTCCATGGAAACCAGGGAAATTTGCAATTTTTCAACAGCTGCCGATGCCTGGCCCAATTCCTCATCTTTTGGCACCTTATAATTGTGGGTCAGTGTTTAGTTGTACTTTTTACAGCAGACTGTATCAAGTACCTTGTGTTTTTCACGTACAAATGGTGTGGTTTTTCTACACGTAGATAAAGACATTGAGATTGTCTTGGACTTAGAAGTAAGACAATTGCTGGGTGAGTTAAATGGGCTTGGCCCAAAGATTTCAGGTCTTCTGGGCTACCGAAGGGCACATAACTTATAGTCAAAAGTTGAATATAGTAATGACCAGTCGCGATTGTACAGAGTACAGTGTAGCCGATTTCAATTAACAAAAACACCAGGTAAAAATGCAAAAGTGGAAAAATTGTTCCAGTGCTGCTGGTAAGAGGCTAATCCGACGTATTTTGTGACGAGAAATCGAATGGTGCAAACCGCGTTGCTCTCCGACCAATACTTTTTGGCTGTAGCGACAATTGAATGATCATTTATGTCATAATTACGTGCCCAGCAACGGCTCTTACTCCATGGAAACCAGGGAAATTTGCAATTTTTCAACAGCTGCCGATGCCTGGCTCAATTCCGCATCTTTTGGCACCTTATTCATGTGGGTCTGTGGTCAGTTGTACTTTTTACAGCAGACTGTATCAAGTACCTTGTGTTTTTCACGTACAAATGGTGTTGTTTTTCTACACGTAGATAAAGACATTGAGATTGTCTTGGACTTAGAAGTAAGACAATTGCTGGGTGAGTTAAATGGGCTTGGCCCAAAGATTTCAGGTCTTCTGGGCTACCGAAGGGCATATAACTTATAGTCAAAAGTTGAATATAGTAATGACCAGTCGCGATTGTACAGAGTACAGTGTAGCCGATTTCAATTAACAAAAAGACCAGGCAAAAATGCAAAAGTGGAAAAACTGTTCCAGTGCTGCTGGTAAGAGGCTAATCCGACGTATTTTGTGACGAGAAATCGAATGGTGCAAACCGCGTTGCTCTCCGACCAATACTTTTGGCTGTAGTGACAATTGAATGATCATTTATGTCATAATCACGTGCCCAGCAACGGCTCTTACTCCATGGAAACCAGGGAAATTTGCAATTTTTCAACAGCTGCCGATGCCTGTCTCAATTCCGCATCTTTTGGCACCTTACTGAAGTGAGTCAGTGTTCAGTTGTACTTTTTACAGCAGACTGTATCAAGTACCTTGTGTTTTTCACGTACAAATGGTGTGGTTTTTCTACACGTAGATAAAGACATTGAGATTGTCTTGGACTTAGAAGTAAGACAATTGCTGGGTGAGTTAAATGGGCTTAGCCCAAAGATTTGACGTCTTCTGGGCTACCGAAGGGCACATAACTTATAGTCAAAAGTTGAATATAGTAATGACCAGTCGCGATTGTACAGAGTACAGTGTAGCCGATTTCAATTAACAAAAAGACCAGGCAAAAATGCAAAAGTGGAAAAACTGTTCCAGTGCTGCTGGTAAGAGGCTAATCCGACGTATTTTGTGACGAGAAATCGAATGATGCAAACCGCGTTGCTGTCCGACCAATACTTTTGGCTGTAGTGACAATTGAATGATCATTTATGTCATAATCACGTGCCCAGCAACGGCTCTTACTCCATGGAAACCAGGGAAATTTGAAATTTTTCAACAACTGCCGATGCCTGGCTCAATTCCGCAACTTTTGGCACCTTACTGAAGTGGGTCAGTGTTCAGTTTTACTTTTTACAGCAGACTGTATCAAGTACCTTGTGTTTATCACGTACAAATGGTGTGGTTTTTCTACACGTAGATAAAGACATTGAGATTGTCTTGGACTTAGAAGTAAGACAATTGCTGGGTGAGTTAAATGGACTTGGCCCAAAGATTTCAGGTCTTCTGGGCTACCGAAGGGCACATAACTTATAGTCAAAAGTTGAATATAGTAATGACCAGTCGCGATTGTACAGAGTACAGTGTAGCCGATTTCAATTAACAAAAAGACCAGGCAAAAATGCAAAAGTAGAAAAACTGTTCCAGTGCTGCTGGTAAGAGGCTAATCCGATGTATTTTGTGACGAGAAATCGAATGGTGCAAACCGCGTTGCTCTCCGACCAATACTTTTGGCTGTAGCGACAATTCAATGATCATTGATGTCATAATCACGTGCACAGCAACGGCTCTTACTCCATGGAAACAAAGGAAATTGGCAATTTTTCAACAGCTGCCGATACCTGGCCCAATTCCGCATCTTTTGGCACCTTATTCATGTGGGTCTGTGGTCAGTTGTACTTTTTACAGCAGACTGTATCAAGTACCTTTTTTTTTTTATGTACAAATGGTCTGGTCTTTCTACACATAGATAAAGACATTGAGATTGTCTTGGAGTAAGAAGTAAGACAATTGCTGGGTGAGTTAAATGGGCTTAGCCCAAAGATTTGACGTCTTCTGGGCTACCGAAGGGCACATAACTTATAGTCAAAAGTTGAATATAGTAATGACCAGTCGCGATTGTACAGAGTACAGTGTAGCCGATTTCAATTAACAAAAAGACCAGGTAAAAATGCAAAAGTGGAAAAACTGTTCCAGTGCTGCTGGTAAGAGGCTAATCCGACGTATTTTGTGACGAGAAATCGAATGGTGCAAACCGCGTTGCTCTCCGACCAATACTTTTGCCTGTAGCGACAATTGAATGATCATTTATGTCATAATCACGTGCCCAGCAACGGCTCTTACTCCATGGAAACCAGGGAAATTTGCAATTTTTCAACAGCTGCCGATGCCTGGCCCAATTCCTCATCTTTTGGCACCTTATAATTGTGGGTCAGTGTTTAGTTGTACTTTTTACAGCAGACTGTATCAAGTACCTTGTGTTTTTCACGTACAAATGGTGTTGTTTTTCTACACGTAGATAAAGACATTGAGATTGTCTTGGACTTAGAAGTAAGACAATTGCTGGGTGAGTTAAATGGGCTTAGCCCAAAGATTTGACGTCTTCTGGGCTACCGAAGGGCACATAACTTATAGTCAAAAGTTGAATATAGTAATGACCAGTCGCGATTGTACAGAGTACAGTGTAGCCGATTTCAATTAACAAAAAGACCAGGTAAAAATGCAAAAGTGGAAAAACTGTTCCAGTGCTGCTGGTAAGAGGCTAATCCGACGTATTTTGTGACGAGAAATCGAATGGTGCAAACCGCGTTGCTCTCCGACCAATACTTTTGCCTGTAGCGACAATTGAATGATCATTTATGTCATAATCACGTGCCCAGCAACGGCTCTTACTCCATGGAAACCAGGGAAATTTGCAATTTTTCAACAGCTGCCGATGCCTGGCCCAATTCCTCATCTTTTGGCACCTTATAATTGTGGGTCAGTGTTTAGTTGTACTTTTTACAGCAGACTGTATCAAGTACCTTGTGTTTTTCACGTACAAATGGTGTGGTTTTTCTACACGTAGATAAAGACATTGAGATTGTCTTGGACTTAGAAGTAAGACAATTGCTGGGTGAGTTAAATGGGCTTGGCCCAAAGATTTCAGGTCTTCTGGGCTACCGAAGGGCACATAACTTATAGTCAAAAGTTGAATATAGTAATGACCAGTCGCGATTGTACAGAGTACAGTGTAGCCGATTTCAATTAACAAAAACACCAGGTAAAAATGCAAAAGTGGAAAAATTGTTCCAGTGCTGCTGGTAAGAGGCTAATCCGACGTATTTTGTGACGAGAAATCGAATGGTGCAAACCGCGTTGCTCTCCGACCAATACTTTTGGCTGTAGCGACAATTGAATGATCATTTATGTCATAATTACGTGCCCAGCAACGGCTCTTACTCCATGGAAACCAGGGAAATTTGCAATTTTTCAACAGCTGCCGATGCCTGGCTCAATTCCGCATCTTTTGGCACCTTATTCATGTGGGTCTGTGGTCAGTTGTACTTTTTACAGCAGACTGTATCAAGTACCTTGTGTTTTTCACGTACAAATGGTGTTGTTTTTCTACACGTAGATAAAGACATTGAGATTGTCTTGGACTTAGAAGTAAGACAATTGCTGGGTGAGTTAAATGGGCTTGGCCCAAAGATTTCAGGTCTTCTGGGCTACCGAAGGGCATATAACTTATAGTCAAAAGTTGAATATAGTAATGACCAGTCGCGATTGTACAGAGTACAGTGTAGCCGATTTCAATTAACAAAAAGACCAGGCAAAAATGCAAAAGTGGAAAAACTGTTCCAGTGCTGCTGGTAAGAGGCTAATCCGACGTATTTTGTGACGAGAAATCGAATGGTGCAAACCGCGTTGCTCTCCGACCAATACTTTTGGCTGTAGTGACAATTGAATGATCATTTATGTCATAATCACGTGCCCAGCAACGGCTCTTACTCCATGGAAACCAGGGAAATTTGCAATTTTTCAACAGCTGCCGATGCCTGTCTCAATTCCGCATCTTTTGGCACCTTACTGAAGTGAGTCAGTGTTCAGTTGTACTTTTTACAGCAGACTGTATCAAGTACCTTGTGTTTTTCACGTACAAATGGTGTGGTTTTTCTACACGTAGATAAAGACATTGAGATTGTCTTGGACTTAGAAGTAAGACAATTGCTGGGTGAGTTAAATGGGCTTAGCCCAAAGATTTGACGTCTTCTGGGCTACCGAAGGGCACATAACTTATAGTCAAAAGTTGAATATAGTAATGACCAGTCGCGATTGTACAGAGTACAGTGTAGCCGATTTCAATTAACAAAAAGACCAGGCAAAAATGCAAAAGTGGAAAAACTGTTCCAGTGCTGCTGGTAAGAGGCTAATCCGACGTATTTTGTGACGAGAAATCGAATGATGCAAACCGCGTTGCTGTCCGACCAATACTTTTGGCTGTAGTGACAATTGAATGATCATTTATGTCATAATCACGTGCCCAGCAACGGCTCTTACTCCATGGAAACCAGGGAAATTTGAAATTTTTCAACAACTGCCGATGCCTGGCTCAATTCCGCAACTTTTGGCACCTTACTGAAGTGGGTCAGTGTTCAGTTTTACTTTTTACAGCAGACTGTATCAAGTACCTTGTGTTTATCACGTACAAATGGTGTGGTTTTTCTACACGTAGATAAAGACATTGAGATTGTCTTGCACTTAGAAGTAAGACAATTGCTGGGTGAGTTAAATGGACTTGGCCCAAAGATTTCAGGTCTTCTGGGCTACCGAAGGGCACATAACTTATAGTCAAAAGTTGAATATAGTAATGACCAGTCGCGATTGTACAGAGTACAGTGTAGCCGATTTCAATTAACAAAAAGACCAGGCAAAAATGCAAAAGTAGAAAAACTGTTCCAGTGCTGCTGGTAAGAGGCTAATCCGATGTATTTTGTGACGAGAAATCGAATGGTGCAAACCGCGTTGCTCTCCGACCAATACTTTTGGCTGTAGCGACAATTCAATGATCATTGATGTCATAATCACGTGCACAGCAACGGCTCTTACTCCATGGAAACAAGGGAAATTGGCAATTTTTCAACAGCTGCCGATACCTGGCCCAATTCCGCATCTTTTGGCACCTTATTCATGTGGGTCTGTGGTCAGTTGTACTTTTTACAGCAGACTGTATCAAGTACCTTTTTTTTTTTATGTACAAATGGTCTGGTCTTTCTACACATAGATAAAGACATTGAGATTGTCTTGGAGTAAGAAGTAAGACAATTGCTGGGTGAGTTAAATGGGCTTAGCCCAAAGATTTGACGTCTTCTGGGCTACCGAAGGGCACATAACTTATAGTCAAAAGTTGAATATAGTAATGACCAGTCGCGATTGTACAGAGTACAGTGTAGCCGATTTCAATTAACAAAAAGACCAGGTAAAAATGCAAAAGTGGAAAAACTGTTCCAGTGCTGCTGGTAAGAGGCTAATCCGACGTATTTTGTGACGAGAAATCGAATGGTGCAAACCGCGTTGCTCTCCGACCAATACTTTTGGCTGTAGCGACAATTGAATGATCATTTATGTCATAATCACGTGCCCAGCAACGGCTCTTACTCCATGGAAACAAGGGAAATTTGCAATTTTTCAACAGCTGCCGATGCCTGGCCCAATTCCTCATCTTTTGGCACCTTATAATTGTGGGTCAGTGTTTAGTTGTACTTTTTACAGCAGACTGTATCAAGTACCTTGTGTTTTTCACGTACAAATGGTGTTGTTTTTCTACACGTAGATAAAGACATTGAGATTGTCTTGCACTTAGAAGTAAGGCAATTGCTGGGTGAGTTAAATGGGCTTAGCCCAAAGATTTTAGGTCTTCTGGGCTACCGAAGGGCACATAACTTATAGTCAAAAGTTGAATATGGTAATGACCAGTCGCGATTGTACAGAGTACAGTGTAGCCGATTTCAATTAACAAAAAGACCAGGCAAAAATGCAAAAGTGGAAAAACTGTTCCAGTGCTGCTGGTAAGAGGCTAATCCGACGTATTTTGTGACGAGAAATCGAATGGTGCAAACCGCGTTGCTCTCCGACCAATACGTTTGGCTGTAGTGACAATTGAATGATCATTTATGTCATAATCACGTGCCCAGCAACGGCTCTTACTCCATGGAAACCAGGGAAATTTGCAATTTATCAACAGCTGCCGATGCCTGGCCCAATTCCGCATCTTTTGACACCTTATTCATGTGGGTCTGTGGTCAGTTGTACTTTTTACAGCAGACTGTATCAAGTACCTTGTGTTTTTTATGTACAAATGGTCTGGTCTTTCTACACATAGATAAAGACATTGAGATTGTCTTGGAGTAAGAAGTAAGACAATTGCTGGGTGAGTTAAATGGGCTTAGCCCAAAGATTTGACGTCTTCTGGGCTACCGAAGGGCACATAACTTATAGTCAAAAGTTGAATATAGTAATGACCAGTCGCGATTGTACAGAGTACAGTGTAGCCGATTTCAATTAACAAAAAGACCAGGTAAAAATGCAAAAGTGGAAAAACTGTTCCAGTGCTGCTGGTAAGAGGCTAATCCGACGTATTTTGTGACGAGAAATCGAATGGTGCAATCCGCGTTGCTCTCCGACCAATACGTTTGGCTGTAGTGACAATTGAATGATCATTTATGTCATAATCACGTGCCCAGCAACGGCTCTTACTCCATGGAAACCAGGGAAATTTGCAATTTATCAACAGCTGCCGATGCCTGGCTCAATTCCGCATCTTTTGACACCTTATTCATGTGGGTCTGTGGTCAGTTGTACTTTTTACAGCAGACTGTATCAAGTACCTTGTGTTTTTCACGTACAAATGGTGTGGTTTTTCTACACGTAGATAAAGACATTGAGATTGTCTTGGACTTAGAAGTAAGACAATTGCTGGGTGAGTTAAACGGGCTTAGCCCAAAGATTTGACGTCTTCTGGGCTACCGAAGGGCACATAACTTATAGTCAAAAGTTGAATATAGTAATGACCAGTCGCGATTGTACAGAGTACAATGTAGCCGATTTCAATTAACAAAAAGACCAGGTAAAAATGCAAAAGTGGAAAAATTGTTCCAGTGCTGTTGGTAAGAGGCTAATCCGACGTATTTTGTGACGAGAAATCGAATGGTGCAAACCGCGTTGCTCTCTGACCAATACTTTTGGCTGTAGCGACAATTGCATGATTATTTATGTCATAATCACGTGCCCAGCAACGGCTCTTACTCCATGGAAACAAGGGAAATTTGCAATTTTTCAACAGCTGCCGATGCCTGGCTCAATTCCGCATCTTTTGGCACCTTATTCATGTGGGTCTGTGGTCAGTTGTACTTTTTACAGCAGACTGTATCAAGTACCTTGTGTTTTTCACGTACAAATGGTGTTGTTTTTCTACACGTAGATAAAGACATTGAGATTGTCTTGGACTTAGAAGTAAGACAATTGCTGGGTGAGTTAAATGGGCTTGACCCAAAGATTTCAGGTCTTCTGGGCTACCGAAGGGCACATAACTTATAGTCAAAAGTTGAATATAGTAATGACCAGTCGCGATTGTACAGAGTACAGTGTAGCCGATTTCAATTAACAAAAAGACCAGGTAAAAATGCAAAAGTGGAAAAACTGTTCCAGTGCTGCTGGTAAGAGGCTAATCCGATGTATTTTGTGACGAGAAATCGAATGGTGCAAACCGCGTTGCTCTCCGACCAATACTTTTGGCTGTAGTGACAATTGAATGATCATTTATGTCATAATCACGTGCCCAGCAACGGCTCTTACTCCATGGAAACAAGGGAAATTGGCAATTTTTCAACAGCTGCCGATGCCTGGCTCAATTCCGCATCTTTTGGCACCTTATTCATGTGGGTCTGTGGTCAGTTGTACTTTTTACAGCAGACTGTATCAAGTACCTTGTGTTTTTCACGTACAAATGGTGTTGTTTTTCTACACGTAGATAAAGACATTGAGATTGTCTTGGACTTAGAAGTAAGACAATTGCTGGGTGAGTTAAATGGGCTTGGCCCAAAGATTTCAGGTCTTCTGGGCTACCGAAGGGCACATAACTTATAGTCAAAAGTTGAATATAGTAATGACCAGTCGCGATTGTACAGAGTACAGTGTAGCCGATTTCAATTAACAAAAAGACCAGGCAAAAATGCAAAAGTGCGAAAACTGTTCCAGTGTTGCTGGTAAGAGGCTAATCCGACGTATTTTGTGAGGAGAAATCGAATGGTGCAAACCGCGTTGCTCTCCGACCAATACTTTTGGCTGTAGTGACAATTGAATGATCATTTATGTCATAATCACGTGCCCAGCAACGGCTCTTACTCCATGGAAACCAGGGAAATTTGCAATTTTTCAACAGCTGCCGATGCCTGGCTCAATTCCGCATCTTTTGGCACCTTATTCATGTGGGTCTGTGGTCAGTTGTACTTTTTACAGCAGACTGTATCAAGTACCTTGTGTTTTTCACGTACAAATGGTGTTGTTTTTCTACACGTAGATAAAGACATTGAGATTGTCTTGGACTTAGAAGTAAGACAATTGCTGGGTGAGTTAAATGGGCTTGGCCCAAAGATTTCAGGTCTTCTGGGCTACCGAAGGGCACATAACTTATAGTCAAAAGTTGAATATAGTAATGACCAGTCGCGATTGTACAGAGTACAGTGTAGCCGATTTCAATTAACAAAAAGACCAGGCAAAAATGCAAAAGTGGAAAAACTGTTCCAGTGCTGCTGGTAAGAGGCTAATCCGACGTATTTTGTGACGAGAAATCGAATGGTGCAAACCGCGTTGCTCTCCGACCAATACTTTTGGCTGTAGTGACAATTGAATGATCATTTATGTCATAATCACGTGCCCAGCAACGGCTCTTACTCCATGGAAACCAGGGAAATTTGCAATTTTTCAACAGCTGCCGATGCCTGTCTCAATTCCGCATCTTTTGGCACCTTACTAAAGTGGGTCAGTGTTCAGTTGTACTTTTTACAGCAGACTGTATCAAGTACCTTGTGTTTTTCACGTACAAATGGTGTGGTTCTTCTACACGTAGATAAAGACATTGAGATTGTCTTGGACTTAGAAGTAAGACAATTGCTGGGTGAGTTAAATGGGCTTAGCCCAAAGATTTGACGTCTTCTGGGCTACCGAAGGGCACATAACTTATAGTCAAAAGTTGAATATAGTAATGACCAGTCGCGATTGTACAGAGTACAGTGTAGCCGATTTCAATTAACAAAAAGACCAGGCAAAAATGCAAAAGTGGAAAAACTGTTCCAGTGCTGCTGGTAAGAGGCTAATCCGACGTATTTTGTGACGAGAAATCGAATGGTGCAAACCGCGTTGCTCTCCGACCAATACTTTTGCCTGTAGCGACAATTGAATGATCATTTATGTCATAATCACGTGCCCAGCAACGGCTCTTACTCCATGGAAACCAGGGAAATTTGCAATTTTTCAACAGCTGCCGATGCCTGGCCCAATTCCTCATCTTTTGGCACCTTATAATTGTGGGTCAGTGTTTAGTTGTACTTTTTACAGCAGACTGTATCAAGTACCTTGTGTTTTTCACGTACAAATGGTGTGGTTTTTTCACACGTAGATAAAGACATTGAGATTGTCTTGGACTTAGAAGTAAGACAATTGCTGGGTGAGTTAAATGGGCTTGGCCCAAAGATTTCAGGTCTTCTGGGCTACCGAAGGGCACATAACTTATAGTCAAAAGTTGAATATAGTAATGACCAGTCGCGATTGTACAGAGTACAGTGTAGCCGATTTCAATTAACAAAAAGACCAGCAAAAATGCAAAAGTGGAAAAATTGTTCCAGTGCTGCTGGTAAGAGGCTAATCCGACGTATTTTGTGACGAGAAATCGAATGGTGCAAACCGCGTTTGCTCTCCGACCAATACGTTTGGCTGTAGTGACAATTGAATGATCAATTCCACATCTTTTGGTACCTTACTGAAGTGAGTCAGTGTTCAGTTGTACTTTTTACAGCAGACTGTATCAAGTACCTTGTGTTTTTCACGTACAAATGGTGTGGTTTTCCTACACGTAGATAAAGACATTGAGATTGTCTTGGACTTAGAAGTAAGACAATTGCTGGGTGAGTTAAATGGGCTTAGCCCAAAGATTTGACGTCTTCTGGGCTACCGAAGGGCACATACTTATAGTCAAAAGTTGAATATAGTAATGACCAGTCGCGATTGTACAGAGTACAGTGTAGCCGATTTCAATTAACAAAAAGACCAGGCAAAAATGCAAAAGTGGAAAAACTGTTCCAGTGCTGCTGGTAAGAGGCTAATCCGACGTATTTTGTGACGAGAAATCGAATGGTGCAAACCGCGTTGCTCTCCGACCAATACTTTTGCCTGTAGCGACAATTGAATGATCATTATGTCATAATCACGTGCCCAGCAACGGCTCTTACACCATGGAAACCAGGGAAATTTGCAATTTTTCAACAGCTGCCGATGCCTGGCCCAATTCCTCATCTTTTTGGCACCTTATAATTGTGGGTCAGTGTTTAGTTGTACTTTTTACAGCAGACTGTATCAAGTACCTTGTGTTTTTCACGTACAAATGGTGTGGTTTTTCCACACGTAGATAAAGACATTGAGATTGTCTTGGACTTAGAAGTAAGACAATTGCTGGGTGAGTTAAATGGGCTTGGCCCAAAGATTTCAGGTCTTCTGGGCTACCTGAAGGGCACATAACTTATAGTCAAAAGTTGAATATAGTAATGACCAGTCGCGATTGTACAGAGTACAGTGTAGGCCGATTTCAATTAACAAAAAGACCAGCAAAAATGCAAAAGTGGAAAAAATTGTTCCAGTGCTGCTGGTAAGAGGCTAATCGACGTATTTTGTGACGAGAAATCGAATGGTGCAAACCGCGTTGCTCCTCCCGACCAATACGTTTGGCTGTAGTGACAATTGAATGATCAATTCACATCTTTTGGTACCTTACTGAAGTGAGTCAGTGTTCAGTTGTACTTTTTACAGCAGACTGTATCAAGTACCTTGTGTTTTTCACGTACAAATGGTGTGGTTTCCTACACGTAGATAAAGACATTGAGATTGTCTTGGACTTAGAAGTAAGACAATTGCTGGGTGAGTTAAATGGGCTTAGCCCAAAGATTTGACGTCTTCTGGGCTACCGAAGGCACATAACTTATAGTCAAAAGTTGAATATAGTAATGACCAGTCGCGATTGTACAGAGTACAGTGTAGCCGATTTCAATTAACAAAAAGACCAGGTAAAAATGCAAAAGTGGAAAAACTGTTCCAGTGCTGCTGGTAAGAGGCTAATCCGACGTATTTTGTGACGAGAATCGAATGGTGCAAACCGCGTTGCTCTCCGACCAATACTTTTGCCTGTAGCGACAATTGAATGATCATTTATGTCATAATCACGTGCCCAGCAACGGCTCTTACTCCATGGAAACCAGGGAAATTTGCAATTTTTCAACAGCTGCCGATGCCTGGCTCAATTCCGCATCTTTTGGCACCTTATTCATGTGGGTCTGTGGTCAGTTGTACTTTTTACAGCAGACTGTATCAAGTACCTTGTGTTTTTCACGTACAAATGGTGTTGTTTTTCTACACGTAGATAAAGACATTGAGATTGTCTTGGACTTAGAAGTAAGACAATTGCTGGGTGAGTTAAATGGGCTTGGCCCAAAGATTTCAGGTCTTCTGGGCTACCGAAGGGCACATAACTTATAGTCAAAAGTTGAATATAGTAATGACCAGTCGCGATTGTACAGAGTACAGTGTAGCCGATTTCAATTAACAAAAAGACCAGGCAAAAATGCAAAAGTGCGAAAACTGTTCCAGTGCTGCTGGTAAGAGGCTAATCCGACGTATTTTGTGACGAGAAATCGAATGGTGCAAACCGCGTTGCTCTCCGACCAATACTTTTGCCTGTAGCGACAATTGAATGATCATTTATGTCATAATCACGTGCCCAGCAACGGCTCTTACTCCATGGAAACCAGGGAAATTTGCAATTTTTCAACAGCTGCCGATGCCTGGCCCAATTCCTCATCTTTTGGCACCTTATAATTGTGGGTCAGTGTTTAGTTGTACTTTTTACAGCAGACTGTATCAAGTACCTTGTGTTTTTCACGTACAAATGGTGTGGTTTTTCTACACGTAGATAAAGACATTGAGATTGTCTTGGACTTAGAAGTAAGACAATTGCTGGGTGAGTTAAATGGGCTTGGCCCAAAGATTTCAGGTCTTCTGGGCTACCGAAGGGCACATAACTTATAGTCTAAAGTTGAATATAGTAATGACCAGTCGCGATTGTACAGAGTACAGTGTAGCCGATTTCAATTAACAAAAAGACCAGGCAAAAATGCAAAAGTGGAAAAATTGTTCCAGTGCTGCTGGTAAGAGGCTAATCCGACGTATTTTGTGACGAGAAATCGAATGGTGCAAACCGCGTTGCTCTCCGACCAATACTTTTGGCTGTAGTGACAATTGAATGATCATTTATGTCATAATCACGTGCCCAGCAACGGCTCTTACTCCATGGAAACCAGGGAAATTTGCAATTTTTCAACAGCTGCCGATGCCTGTCTCAATTCCGCATCTTTTGGTACCTTACTGAAGTGAGTCAGTGTTCAGTTGTACTTTTTACAGCAGACTGTATCAAGTACCTTGTGTTTTTCACGTACAAATGGTGTGGTTTTTCTACACGTAGATAAAGACATTGAGATTGTCTTGGACTTAGAAGTAAGACAATTGCTGGGTGAGTTAAATGGGCTTAGCCCAAAGATTTCAGGTCTTCTGGGCTACCGAAGGGCACATAACTTATAGTCAAAACTTGAATATAGTAATGACCAGTCGCGATTGTACAGAGTACAGTGTAGCCGATTTCAATTAACAAAAAGACCGGGTAAAAATGCAAAAGTGGAAAAAACTGTTCCAGTGCTGCTGGTAAGAGGCTAATCCGACGTATTTTGTGACGAGAAATCGAATGGTGCAAACCGCGTTGCTCTCCGACCAATACTTTTGGCTGTAGCGACAATTGCATGATTATTTATGTCATAATCACGTGCCCAGCAACGGCTTTTACTCAATGGAAACCAGGGAAATTTGAAATTTTTCAACAGCTGCCGATGCCTGGCTCAATTCCGCATCTTTTGGCACCTTACTGAAGTGGGTCAGTGTTCAGTTTTACTTTTTACAGCAGACTGTATCAAGTACCTTGTGTTTATCACGTACAAATGGTGTGGTTTTTCTACACGTAGATAAAGACATTGAGATTGTCTTGCACTTAGAAGTAAGGCAATTGCTGGGTGAGTTAAATGGGCTTAGCCCAAAGATTTGACGTCTTCTGGGCTACCGAAGGGCACATAACTTATAGTCAAAAGTTGAATATAGTAATGACCAGTCGCGATTGTACAGAGTACAGTGTAGCCGATTTCAATTAACAAAAAGACCAGGCAAAAATGCAAAAGTGGAAAAATTGTTCCAGTGCTGCTGGTAAGAGGCTAATCCGACGTATTTTGTGACGAGAAATCGAATGGTGCAAACCGCGTTGCTCTCCGACCAATACGTTTGGCTGTAGTGACAATTGAATGATCAATTCCACATCTTTTGGTACCTTACTGAAGTGAGTCAGTGTTCAGTTGTACTTTTTACAGCAGACTGTATCAAGTACCTTGTGTTTTTCACGTACAAATGGTGTGGTTTTCCTACACGTAGATAAAGACATTGAGATTGTCTTGGACTTAGAAGTAAGACAATTGCTGGGTGAGTTAAATGGGCTTAGCCCAAAGATTTGACGTCTTCTGGGCTACCGAAGGGCACATAACTTATAGTCAAAAGTTGAATATAGTAATGACCAGTCGCGATTGTACAGAGTACAGTGTAGCCGATTTCAATTAACAAAAAGACCAGGTAAAAATGCAAAAGTGGAAAAACTGTTCCAGTGCTGCTGGTAAGAGGCTAATCCGACGTATTTTGTGACGAGAAATCGAATGGTGCAAACCGCGTTGCTCTCCGACCAATACTTTTGCCTGTAGCGACAATTGAATGATCATTTATGTCATAATCACGTGCCCAGCAACGGCTCTTACTCCATGGAAACCAGGGAAATTTGCAATTTTTCAACAGCTGCCGATGCCTGGCTCAATTCCGCATCTTTTGGCACCTTATTCATGTGGGTCTGTGGTCAGTTGTACTTTTTACAGCAGACTGTATCAAGTACCTTGTGTTTTTCACGTACAAATGGTGTTGTTTTTTCTACACGTAGATAAAGACATTGAGATTGTCTTGGACTTAGAAGTAAGACAATTGCTGGGTGAGTTAAATGGGCTTGGCCCAAAGATTTCAGGTCTTCTGGGCTACCGAAGGGCACATAACTTATAGTCAAAAGTTGAATATAGTAATGACCAGTCGCGATTGTACAGAGTACAGTGTAGCCGATTTCAATTAACAAAAAGACCAGGCAAAAATGCAAAAGTGCGAAAACTGTTCCAGTGCTGCTGGTAAGAGGCTAATCCGACGTATTTTGTGACGAGAAATCGAATGGTGCAAACCGCGTTGCTCTCCGACCAATACTTTTGCCTGTAGCGACAATTGAATGATCATTTATGTCATAATCACGTGCCCAGCAACGGCTCTTACTCCATGGAAACCAGGGAAATTTGCAATTTTTCAACAGCTGCCGATGCCTGGCCCAATTCCTCATCTTTTGGCACCTTATAATTGTGGGTCAGTGTTTAGTTGTACTTTTTACAGCAGACTGTATCAAGTACCTTGTGTTTTTCACGTACAAATGGTGTGGTTTTTCTACACGTAGATAAAGACATTGAGATTGTCTTGGACTTAGAAGTAAGACAATTGCTGGGTGAGTTAAATGGGCTTGGCCCAAAGATTTCAGGTCTTCTGGGCTACCGAAGGGCACATAACTTATAGTCTAAAGTTGAATATAGTAATGACCAGTCGCGATTGTACAGAGTACAGTGTAGCCGATTTCAATTAACAAAAAGACCAGGCAAAAATGCAAAAGTGGAAAAATTGTTCCAGTGCTGCTGGTAAGAGGCTAATCCGACGTATTTTGTGACGAGAAATCGAATGGTGCAAACCGCGTTGCTCTCCGACCAATACTTTTGGCTGTAGTGACAATTGAATGATCATTTATGTCATAATCACGTGCCCAGCAACGGCTCTTACTCCATGGAAACCAGGGAAATTTGCAATTTTTCAACAGCTGCCGATGCCTGTCTCAATTCCGCATCTTTTGGTACCTTACTGAAGTGAGTCAGTGTTCAGTTGTACTTTTTACAGCAGACTGTATCAAGTACCTTGTGTTTTTCACGTACAAATGGTGTGGTTTTTCTACACGTAGATAAAGACATTGAGATTGTCTTGGACTTAGAAGTAAGACAATTGCTGGGTGAGTTAAATGGGCTTAGCCCAAAGATTTCAGGTCTTCTGGGCTACCGAAGGGCACATAACTTATAGTCAAAACTTGAATATAGTAATGACCAGTCGCGATTGTACAGAGTACAGTGTAGCCGATTTCAATTAACAAAAAGACCGGGTAAAAATGCAAAAGTGGAAAAACTGTTCCAGTGCTGCTGGTAAGAGGCTAATCCGACGTATTTTGTGACGAGAAATCGAATGGTGCAAACCGCGTTGCTCTCCGACCAATACTTTTGGCTGTAGCGACAATTGCATGATTATTTATGTCATAATCACGTGCCCAGCAACGGCTTTTACTCAATGGAAACCAGGGAAATTTGAAATTTTTCAACAGCTGCCGATGCCTGGCTCAATTCCGCATCTTTTGGCACCTTACTGAAGTGGGTCAGTGTTCAGTTTTACTTTTTACAGCAGACTGTATCAAGTACCTTGTGTTTATCACGTACAAATGGTGTGGTTTTTCTACACGTAGATAAAGACATTGAGATTGTCTTGCACTTAGAAGTAAGGCAATTGCTGGGTGAGTTAAATGGGCTTAGCCCAAAGATTTGACGTCTTCTGGGCTACCGAAGGGCACATAACTTATAGTCAAAAGTTGAATATAGTAATGACCAGTCGCGATTGTACAGAGTACAGTGTAGCCGATTTCAATTAACAAAAAGACCAGGCAAAAATGCAAAAGTGGAAAAACTGTTCCAGTGCTGCTGGTAAGAGGCTAATCCGACGTATTTTGTGACGAGAAATCGAATGGTGCAAACCGCGTTGCTCTCCGACCAATACTTTTGGCTGTAGTGACAATTGAATGATCATTTATGTCATAATCACGTGCCCAGCAACGGCTCTTACTCCATGGAAACCAGGGAAATTTGCAATTTTTCAACAGCTGCCGATGCCTGTCTCAATTCCGCATCTTTTGGCACCTTACTGAAGTGGGTCAGTGTTCAGTTGTACTTTTTACAGCAGACTGTATCAAGTACCTTGTGTTTTTCACGTACAAATGGTGTGGTTTTTCTACACGTAGATAAAGACATTGAGATTGTCTTGGACTTAGAAGTAAGACAATTGCTGGGTGAGTTAAATGGGCTTAGCCCAAAGATTTGACGTCTTCTGGGCTACCGAAGGGCACATAACTTATAGTCAAAAGTTGAATATAGTAATGACCAGTCGCGATTGTACAGAGTACAGTGTAGCCGATTTCAATTAACAAAAAGACCAGGTAAAAATGCAAAAGTGGAAAAACTGTTCCAGTGCTGCTGGTAAGAGGCTAATCCGACGTATTTTGTGACGAGAAATCGAATGGTGCAAACCGCGTTGCTCTCCGACCAATACTTTTGCCTGTAGCGACAATTGAATGATCATTTATGTCATAATCACGTGCCCAGCAACGGCTCTTACTCCATGGAAACCAGGGAAATTTGCAATTTTTCAACAGCTGCCGATGCCTGGCCCAATTCCTCATCTTTTGGCACCTTATAATTGTGGGTCAGTGTTTAGTTGTACTTTTTACAGCAGACTGTATCAAGTACCTTGTGTTTTTCACGTACAAATGGTGTGGTTTTTCCACACGTAGATAAAGACATTGAGATTGTCTTGGACTTAGAAGTAAGACAATTGCTGGGTGAGTTAAATGGGCTTGGCCCAAAGATTTCAGGTCTTCTGGGCTACCGAAGGGCACATAACTTATAGTCAAAAGTTGAATATAGTAATGACCAGTCGCGATTGTACAGAGTACAGTGTAGCCGATTTCAATTAACAAAAAGACCAGGCAAAAATGCAAAAGTGGAAAAACTGTTCCAGTGCTGCTGGTAAGAGGCTAATCCGACGTATTTTGTGACGAGAAATCGAATGGTGCAAACCGCGTTGCTCTCCGACCAATACTTTTGGCTGTAGTGACAATTGAATGATCATTTATGTCATAATCACGTGCCCAGCAACGGCTCTTACTCCATGGAAACCAGGGAAATTTGCAATTTTTCAACAGCTGCCGATGCCTGTCTCAATTCCGCATCTTTTGGCACCTTACTGAAGTGGGTCAGTGTTCAGTTGTACTTTTTACAGCAGACTGTATCAAGTACCTTGTGTTTTTCACGTACAAATGGTGTGGTTTTTCTACACGTAGATAAAGACATTGAGATTGTCTTGGACTTAGAAGTAAGACAATTGCTGGGTGAGTTAAATGGGCTTAGCCCAAAGATTTGACGTCTTCTTTGCTACCGAAGGGCACATAACTTATAGTCAAAAGTTGAATATAGTAATGACCAGTCGCGATTGTACAGAGTACAGTGTAGCCGATTTCAATTAACAAAAAGACCAGGTAAAAATGCAAAAGTGGAAAAACTTTTCCAGTGCTGCTGGTAAGAGGCTAATCCGACGTATTTTGTGACGAGAAATCGAATGGTGCAAACCGCGTTGCTCTCCGACCAATACTTTTGCCTGTAGCGACAATTGAATGATCATTTATGTCATAATCACGTGCCCAGCAACGGCTCTTACTCCATGGAAACAAGGGAAATTGGCAATTTTTCAACAGCTGCCGATGCCTGGCTCAATTCCGCATCTTTTGGCACCTTATTCATGTGGGTCTGTGGTCAGTTGTACTTTTTACAGCAGACTGTATCAAGTACCTTGTGTTTTTCACGTACAAATGGTGTTGTTTTTCTACACGTAGATAAAGACATTGAGATTGTCTTGGACTTAGAAGTAAGACAATTGCTGGGTGAGTTAAATGGGCTTGGCCCAAAGATTTCAGGTCTTCTGGGCTACCGAAGGGCACATAACTTATAGTCAAAAGTTGAATATAGTAATGACCAGTCGCGATTGTACAGAGTACAGTGTAGCCGATTTCAATTAACAAAAAGACCAGGCAAAAATGCAAAAGTGCGAAAACTGTTCCAGTGCTGCTGGTAAGAGGCTAATCCGACGTATTTTGTGACGAGAAATCGAATGGTGCAAACCGCGTTGCTCTCCGACCAATACTTTTGGCTGTAGTGACAATTGAATGATCATTTATGTCATAATCACGTGCCCAGCAACGGCTCTTACTCCATGGAAACCAGGGAAATTTGCAATTTTTCAACAGCTGCCGATGCCTGGCTCAATTCCGCATCTTTTGGTACCTTACTGAAGTGAGTCAGTGTTCAGTTGTACTTTTTACAGCAGACTGTATCAAGTACCTTGTGTTTTTCACGTACAAATGGTGTGGTTTTTTCTACACGTAGATAAAGACATTGAGATTGTCTTGGACTTAGAAGTAAGACAATTGCTGGGTGAGTTAAATGGGCTTAGCCCAAAGATTTCAGGTCTTCTGGGCTACCGAAGGGCACATAACTTATAGTCAAAAGTTGAATATAGTAATGACCAGTCGCGATTGTACAGAGTACAGTGTAGCCGATTTCAATTAACAAAAAGACCAGGCAAAAATGGAAAAGTGGAAAAACTGTTCCAGTGCTGCTGGTAAGAGGCTAATCCGACGTATTTTGTGACGAGAAATCGAATGGTGCAAACCGCGTTGCTCTCCGACCAATACGTTTGGCTGTAGTGACAATTGAATGATCATTTATGTCATAATCACGTGCCCAGCAACGGCTCTTACTCCATGGAAACCAGGGAAATTTGCAATTTATCAACAGCTGCCGATGCCTGGCCCAATTCCGCATCTTTTGGCACCTTATTCATGTGGGTCTGTGGTCAGTTGTACTATTTACAGCAGACTGTATCAAGTACCTTGTGTTTTTCACGTACAAATGGTGTGGTTTTTCTACACGTAGATAAAGACATTGAGATTGTCTTGGACTTAGAAGTAAGACAATTGCTGGGTGAGTTAAATGGGCTTAGCCCAAAGATTTGACGTCTTCTGGGCTACCGAAGGGCACATAACTTATAGTCAAAAGTTGAATATAGTAATGACCAGTCGCGATTGTACAGAGTACAGTGTAGCCGATTTCAATTAACAAAAAGACCAGGTAAAAATGCAAAAGTGGAAAAATTGTTCCAGTGCTGTTGGTAAGAGGCTAATCCGACGTATTTTGTGACGAGAAATCGAATGGTGCAAACCGCGTTGCTCTCTGACCAATACCTTTGAATGTAGCGACAATTGCATGATTATTTATGTCATAATCACGTGCCCAGCAACGGCTCTTACTCCATGGAAACAAGGGAAATTGGCAATTTTCAACAGCTGCCGATGCCTGGCTCAATTCCGCATCTTTTGGTACCTTACTGAAGTGAGTCAGTGTTCAGTTGTACTTTTTACAGCAGACTGTATCAAGTACCTTGTGTTTTTCACGTACAAATGGTGTGGTTTTTCTACACGTAGATAAAGACATTGAGATTGTCTTGGACTAAGAAGTAAGACAATTGCTGGGTGAGTTAAATGGGCTTAGCCCAAAGATTTGACGTCTTCTGGGCTACCGAAGGGCACATAACTTATAGTCAAAAGTTGAATATAGTAATGACCAGTCGCGATTGTACAGAGTACAGTGTAGCCGATTTCAATTAACAAAAAGACCGGGTAAAAATGCAAAAGTGGAAAAACTGTTCCAGTGCTGCTGTTTAAGAGGCTAATCCGACGTATTTTGTGACGAGAAATCGAATGGTGCAAACCGCGTTGCTCTCCGACCAATACTTTTGCCTGTAGCGACAATTGATGATCATTTATGTCATTATCACGTGCCCAGCAACGGCTCTTACTCCATGGAAACCAGGGAAATTTGCAATTTTCAACAGCTGCCGATGCCTGGCCCAATTCCTCATCTTTTGGCACCTTATAATTGTGGGTCAGTGTTTAGTTGTACTTTTTACAGCAGACTGTTTCAAGTACCTTGTGTTTTTCACGTACAAATGGTGTTGTTTTTCTACACGTAGATAAAGACATTGAGATTGTCTTGGACTTAGAAGTAAGACAATTGCTGGGTGAGTTAAATGGGCTTGACCCAAAGATTTGACGTCTTCTGGGCTACCGAAGGGCACATAACTATAGTCAAAAAGTTGAATATAGTAATGACCAGTCGCGATTGTACAGAGTACAGTGTAGCCGATTTCAATTACAAAAGACCAGGTAAAAATGCAAAAGTGGAAAAAACTGTTCCAGTGCTGCTGGTAAGAGGCTAATCCGACGTATTTGTGACGAGAAATCGAATGGTGCAAACCGCGTTGCTCTCTGACCAATACTTTTGGCTGTAGCGACAATTGAATGATCATTTATGTCATAATCACGTGCCCAGCAACGGCTCTTACTCCATGGAAACCAGGGAAATTTGCAAATTTATCAACAGCTGCCGATGCCTGGCCCAATTCCGCATCTTTTGGCACCTTATTCATGTGGGTCTGTGGTCAGTTGTACTATTTACAGCAGACTGTATCAAGTACCTTGTGTTTTTCACGTACAAATGGTGTGGTTTTTCTACACGTAGATAAAGACATTGAGATTGTCTTGGACTTAGAAGTAAGACAATTGCTGGGTGAGTTAAATGGGCTTAGCCCAAAGATTTGACGTCTTCTGGGCTACCGAAGGGCACATAACTTATAGTCAAAAGTTGAATATAGTAATGACCAGTCCGCGATTGTACAGAGTACAGTGTAGCCGATTTCAATTAACAAAAAGACCAGGTAAAATGCAAAAGTGGAAAAATTGTTCCAGTGCTGTTGGTAAGAGGCTAATCCGACGTATTTTGTGACGAGAAAATCGAATGGTGCAAACCGCGTTGCTCTCTGACCAATACCTTTGAATGTAGCGACAATTGCATGATTATTTATGTCATAATCACGTGCCCAGCAACGGCTCTTACTCCATGGGAAAACAAGGGAAATTGGCAATTTTTCAACAGCTGCCGATGCATGGCTCAATTCCGCATCTTTTGGTACCTTACTGAAGTGAGTCAGTGTTCAGTTGTACTTTTTACAGCAGACTGTATCAAGTACCTTGTGTTTTTCACGTACAAATGGTGTGGTTTTTCTACACGTAGATAAAGACATTGAGATTGTCTTGGACTAAGAAGTAAGACAATTGCTGGGTGAGTTAAATGGGCTTAGCCCAAAGATTTGACGTCTTCTGGGCTACCGAAGGGCACATAACTTATAGTCAAAAGTTGAATATAGTAATGACCAGTCGCGATTGTACAGAGTACAGTGTAGCCGATTTCAATTAACAAAAAGGACCGGGGTAAAAATGCAAAAGTGGAAAAACTGTTCCAGTGCTGCTGTTAAGAGGCTATCCGACGTATTTTGTGACGAGAAAATCGAATGGTGCAAACCGCGTTGCTCTCCGACCAATACTTTTGCTGTAGCGACAATTGAATGATCATTTATGTCATAATCACGTGCCCAGCAACGGCTCTTACTCCATGGAAACCAGGGAAATTTGCAATTTTTCAACAGCTGCCGATGCCTGGCCCAATTCCTCATCTTTGGCACCTTATAATTGTGGGTCAGTGTTTAGTTGTACTTTTTACAGCAGACTGTTTCAAGTACCTTGTGTTTTCACGTACAAATGGGTGTTGTTTTTCTACACGTAGATAAAGACATTGAGATTGTCTTGGACTTAGAAGTAAGACAATTGCTGGGTGAGTTAAATGGGCTTGACCCAAAGATTTGACGTCTTCTGGGCTACCGAAGGGCACATAACTTATAGTCAAAAGTTTGAATATAGTAATGACCAGTCGCGATTGTACAGAGTACAGTGTAGCCGATTTCAATTAACAAAAAGACCAGGTAAAAATGCAAAAAGTGGAAA
>NW_027018416.1:0-29092 GCF_032854445.1 Liolophura sinensis
ACTACAGGCAAAAGTATTGGTCGGAGAGCAACGCGGTTTGCACCATTCGATTTGTCGTCATAAAATACGTCGGATTAGCCTGTTACCAGCAGAACTGGAACAGTTTTTCCACTTTTGCATTTTTGCCTTATCTTTTTGTAATTGAAACCGGCTACACTGCACTCTGTACAATCGCGACTGGTCATTACTATATTCAACTTTTGACTAAAAGTTATGTGCCCTTCGGCAGCCCAGAAGACGTCAAATCTTTGGGCCAAGCCCATTTAACTCACCCAGCAATTGCCTTACTTCTAAGTGCAAGACAATCTCAATGTCTTTATCTACGTGTAGAAAAACCACACCATTTGTACGTGAAAACCACAAGGTACTTGATACAGTCTGCTGTAAAAAGTACAACTGAACACTGACCCACTTCAGTAAGGTGCCAAAGATGCGGAATTGAGCCAGGCATCGGCAGCTGTTGAAAAATTGCAAATTTCCCTGGTTTCCCATGGAGTAAGAGCCGTTGCTGGGCACGTTATTATGACATAAATTATCATTCAATTGTCACTATAGCCAAAAGTATTAGTCGGAGAGCAACGCGGTTTGCACCATTCGATTTCTCGTCACAAAATACGTCGGATTAGCCTCTTACCAGCAGCACTGGAACAGTTTTTCCACTTTTGCATTTTTACCTGGTCTTTTTGTTAATTGAAATCGTCTACACTGTACTCTGTACAATCGCGACTGGTCATTACTATATTCAACTTTTGACTATAAGTTATGTGCCCTTCGGTAGCCCAGAAGACGTCAAATCTATCGGCTAAGCCCATTCAACTCACCCAGCAATTGCCTTACTTCTGAGTCCAAGACAATCTCAATGTCTTTATCTACGTGTGAGAAAACCAGACCATTTGTACATAAAAAACACAAGGTACTTAATACAGTCTGCTGTGAAAAGTACAACTAAACACTGACCCACATTTATAAGGTGCCAAAAGATGTGGAATTGGGCCAGGCATCGGCAGCTGTTAAAAAATTGCAAATATCCCTGGTTTCCATGGAGTAAGAGCCGTTGCTGGGCACGTGATTATGACATAAATGATCATTGATCTGTCGCTACAGCCAAAAGTATTGGTCGGAGAGCAACGCGGTTTGCACCATTCGATTTCTCGTCGACAAAATACGTCCGATTAGCCTCTTACTAGTGGCACTGGAACAGTTTTTCCACTTTTGCATTTTTGCTTCGTCTTTTTGTTAATTGAAATCGGCTAAACTGTACTCTGTACAATCGCGACTGGTCATTACTGTATTCAACTTTTGACTATAAGTTATGTGCCCTTCGGTAGCCCAGAAGACGTCAAATCTTTTGGGCCAAGCCCATTTAACTCACCCAGCAATTGCCTTACTTCTAAGTGCAAGACAATCACAATGTCTTTATCTACGTGTAGAAAAACCACACCATTTGTACGTGAAAAACACAAGGTACTTGATACAGTCTGCTGTAAAAAGTACAACTGAACACTGACCCACTTCAGTAAGGTGCCAAAAGATGCGGAATTGAGCCAGGCATCGGCAGCTGTTGAAAAATTGCAAATTTCCCTGGTTTCCATGGAGTAAGAGCCGTTGCTGGGCACGTGATTATGACATAAATGATCATTCAATTGTCACTACAGCCAAAAGTATTGGTCGGAGAGCAACGCGGTTTGCACCATTCGATTTCTCGTCACAAAATACGTCGGATTAGCCTCTTTCTAGTAGCACTGGAACAGTTTTTCCACTTTGCATTTTTGCCTGGTCTTTTTGTTAGTGAAATCGGCTACACTGTACTCTGTACAATCGCGACTGGTCATTACTATATTCAACTTTTGACTATAAGTTATGTGCCCTTCGGTAGCCCAGAAGACCTGAAATCTTTGGGCCATGCCCATTTAACTCACCCAGCAATTGTCTTACTTCTAAGTCCAAGACAATCTCAATGTCTTTATCTACGTGTAGAAAAACCACACCATTTGTACATAAAAACACAAGGTACTTGATACAGTCTGCTGTAAAAAGTACAACTAAAACACTGACCCACATTTTTAAGGTGCCAAAGATGCAGAATTTGGGCCTGGCATCGGCAGCTGTTAAAAAATTGCAAATATCCCTGGTTTCCATGGAGTAAGAGCCGTTGCTGGGCACGTGATTATGACATAAATGATCATTCAATTGTCACTACAGCCAAAAGTATTGGTCGGAGAGCAACGCGGTTTGCACCATTCGATTTCTCGTCACAAAATACGTCGGATTAGCCTCTTTCTAGTAGCACTGAACAGTTTTTCCACTTTTGCATTTTTGCCTGGTCTTTTTGTTAGTTGAAATCGGCTACACTGTACTCTGTACAATCGCGACTGGTCATTACTATATTCAACTTTTGACTATAAGTTATGTGCCCTTCGGTAGCCCAGAAGACCTGAAATCTTTGGGCCATGCCCATTTAACTCACCCAGCAATTGTCTTACTTCTAAGTCCAAGGACAATCTCAATGTCTTTATCTACGTGTAGAAAAACCACACCATTTGTACATAAAAACACAAGGTACTTGATACAGTCTGCTGTAAAAAGTACAACTAAACACTGACCCACATTTTTAAGGTGCCAAAAGATGCAGAATTGGGCCTGCATCGGCAGCTGTTTAAAAAATTGCAAATATCCCTGGTTTCCATGGAGTAAGAGCCGTTGCTGGGCACGTGATTATGACATAAATGATCATTCAGTTGTCACTACAGCCAAAAGTATTGGTCGGAGAGCAACGCGGTTTGCACCATTCGATTTCTCGTCACAAAATACGTCGGATTAGCCTCTTTCTAGTAGCACTGGAACAGTTTTTCCACTTTTGCATTTTTGCTTCGTCTTTTTGTTAATTGAAATCGGCTACCACTGTACTCTGTACAATCGCGACTGGTCATTACTATATTCAACTTTTGACTATAAGTTATGTGCCCTTCGGTAGCCCAGAAGACGTCAAATCTTTGGGCTAAGCCCATTTAACTCACCCAGCAATTGCCTTACTTCTAAGTGCAAGACAATCTCAATGTCTTTATCTACGTGTACGAAAAACCACACCATTTGTACGTGAAAAACACAAAGGTACTTGATACAGTCTGCTGTAAAAAGTACAACTGAACACTAACCACTTCAGTAAGGTGCCAAAGATGTGGAATTGAGCCAGGCATCGGCAGCTGTTTGAAAAATTGCAAATTTCCCTGGTTTCCCATGGAGTAAGAGCCGTTGATGGGCACGTGATTATGACATAAATGATCATTCAATTGTCACTACAGCCAAAATTATTGGTCGGAGAGCAACGCGGTTTGCACCATTCGATTTCTCGTCACAAAATACGTCGGATTAGCCTCTTACCAGCAGCACTGGAACAGTTTTTCACTTTTGCATTTTTACCTGGTCTTTTTGTTAATTGAAATCGGCTACACTGTACTCTGTACAATCGCGACTGGTCATTACTATATTCAACATTTTGACTATAAGTTATGTGCCCTTCGGTGGCCCAGAAGACGTCAAATCTTTCGGCTAAGCCCATTTAACTCACCAGCAATTGTCTTACTTCTAAGTGCAAGACAATCTCAATGTCTTTATCTACGTGTAGAAAAACCACACCATTTGTACATAAAAAACACAAGGTACTTGATACAGTCTGGTGTAAAAAGTACAACTAAACACTGACCCACATTTTTAGGTGCCAAAAGATGCAGAATTGGGCCAGCATCGGCAGCTGTTAAAAAATTCCAAATATCCCTGTTTCCATGGAGTAAGAGCCGTTGCTGGGCACGTGATTATAACATCAATGATCAATCAATTGTCGCTACAGCCAAAAGTATTGGTCGGAGAGCAACGCGGTTTGCACCATTCGATTTCTCGTCACAAAATACGTCGGATTAGCCTTTTACAGCAGCACTGGAACAGTTTTCCACTTTTGCATTTTTTGCCTGGTCTTTTTGTTAATTGAAATCGGCTACACTGTACTCTGTACAATCGCGACTGGTCCATTACTATATTCAACTTTTGACTATAAGTTATGTGCCCTTCGGTAGCCCAGAAGACCTGAAATCTTTGGGCTAAGCCCATTTAACTCACCCAGCAATTGCCCTTACTTCTAAGTGCAAGACAATCTCAATGTCTTTATCTAGGTGTAGAAAAACCACACCATTTGTACGTGAAAAACACAAGGTACTGATACAGTCTGCTGTAAAAAGTACAACTGACCACAGACCCACATGAATAAGGTGCCAAAAGATGCGGAATTGAGCCAGGCATCGGCAGCTGTTGAAAAATTGCAAATATCCCTGGTTTCCATGGAGTAAGAGCCGTTGCTACGCACGTAATTATGACATCAATGATCATTCAATAGTCACTACAGGCAAAAGTATTGGTCGGAGAGCAACGCGGTTTGCACCATTCGATTTGTCGTCACAAAATACGTCGGATTAGCCTCTTACCAGCAGCACTGGAACAGTTTTTCCACTTTTGCATTTTTGCCTTATCTTTTTGTTAATTGAAACCGGCTACACTGCACTCTGTACAATCGCGACTGGTCATTACTATATTCAACTTTTGACTATAAGTTATGTGCCCTTCGGTAGCCCAGAAGACCTGAAATCTTTGGGCTAAGCCCATTTAACTCACCCCAGCAATTGCCTTACTTCTAAGTGCAAGACAATCTCAATGTCTTTATCTACGTGTAGAAAAACCACACCATTTGTACGTGAAAAACACAAGGTACTTGATACAGTCTGCTGTAAAAAGTACAACTGAAACACTAACCCACTTCAGTAAGGTGCCAAAAGATGCGGAATTGAGCCAGGCATCGGCAGCTGTTGAAAAATTGCAAATTTCCCTGGTTTCCATGGAGTAAGAGCCGTTGCTGGGCACGTGATTATGACATAAATGATCATTCAATTGTCCGCTACAGCCAAAAGTATTGGTCGGAGAGCAACGCGGATTGCACCATTCGATTTCTCGTCACAAAATACGTCGGATTAGGCTCTTACTAGTAGCACTGGAACAGTTTTTCCACTTTTGCATTTTTGCCTGGTCTTTTTGTTAATTGAAATCGGCTACACTGTACTCTGTACAATCGCGACTGGTCATTACTATATTCAACATTTGACTATAAGTTATGTGCCCTTCGGTAAGCCCAGAGACCTGAAATTATTGGGCCAAGCCATTTAACTCACCCAGCAATTGTCTTACTTCTAAGTCCAAGACAATCTCAATGTCTTTATCTACGTGTAGAAAAACCAGACCATTTTGTACATAAAAAACACAAGGTACTTGATACGGTCTGCTGTAAAAAGTACAACTAAACACTGACCCACTTCAGTAAGGTGCCAAACAATGCAGAATTGGCCAGGCATCGGCAGCTGTTAAAAAATTGCAAATATCCCTGGTTTCCATGGAGTAAGAGCCGTTGCTGGGCACGTGATTATGACATCAATGATCAATCAATTGTCGCTACAGCCAAAAGTATTGGTCGGAGAGCAACGCGGTTTGCACCATTCGATTTCTCGTCACAAATACGTCGGATTAGCCTCTTACAACAGCACTGGAACAGTTTTTCCACTTTTGCATTTTTGCCTGGTCTTTTTGTTAATTGAAATCGGCTACACTGTACTCTGTACAATCGCGACTGGTCATTACTATATTCAACTTTTGACTATAAGTTATGTGCCCTTCGGTAGCCCAGAAAACGTCAAATCTTTGGGCCAAGCCCATTTAACTCACCCAGCAATTGCCTTATTTCTAAGTGCAAGACAATCTCAATGTCTTTATCTACGTGTAGAAAAACCACACCATTTGTACGTGAAAACCACAAGGTACTTGATACAGTCTGCTGTAAAAAGTACAACTGAACACTGACCCACTTCAGTAAGGTGCCAAAAGATGCGGAATTGAGCCAGGCATCGGCAGCTGTTGAAAATTGCAAATTTCCCTGGTTTCCATGGAGTAAGAGCCGTTGCTGGGCACGTGATTATGACATAAATGATCATTCAATTGTCACTACAGGCAAAAGTATTGGTCGGAGAGCAACGCAGTTTGCACCATTCGATTTGTCCGTCACAAAATACGTCGGATAGCCTTTACCAGCAGAACTGGAACAGTTTTTCCACTTTTGCATTTTTGCCTGTTCTTTTTGTTAATTGAAACCGGCTACACTGCACTCTGTACATTCGCGACTGGTCATTACTATATTCAACTTTTGACTATAAGTTATGTGCCCTTCGGTAGCCCAGAAGACGTCAAATCTATCGGCTAAGCCATTCAACTCACCCAGCAATTGCCTTACTTCTGAGTCCAAGACAATCTCAATGTCTTTATCTACGTGTAGAAAAACCACACCATTTGTACATAAAAAACACAAGGTACTTGATACAGTCTGCTGTGAAAAGTACAACTAAACACTGACCCACATTTATAAGGTGCCAAAAGATGTGGAATTGGGCCAGGCATCGGCAGCTGTTAAAAAATTGCAAATATCCCTGGTTTCCATGGAGTAAGAGCCGTTGCTGGGCACGTGATTATGACATCAATGATCATTGATCTGTCGCTACAGCCAAACGTATTGGTCGGAGAGCAACGCGGTTTGCACCATTCGATTTCTCGTCACAAATACGTCGGATTAGCCTCTTACTAGTAGCACTGGAACAGTTTTTTCCACTTTTGCATTTTTGCTTCGTCTTTTTGTTAATTGAAATCGGCTAAAACTGTACTCTGTACAATCGCGACTGGTCATTACTATATTCAACTTTTGACTATAAGTTATGTGCCCTTCGGTAGCCCAGAAGACGTCAAATCTTTGGGCCAAGCCCATTTAACTCACCCAGCAATTGCCTTACTTCTAAGTCCAAGACAATCACAATGTCTTTATCTACGTGTAGAAAAACCACACCATTTGTACGTGAAAAACACAAGGTACTTGATACAGTCTGCTGTAAAAAGTACAACTGAACACTGACCCACTTCAGTAAGGTGCCAAAAGATGCGGAATTGAGCCAGGCATCGGCAGCTGTTGAAAAATTGCAAATTTCCCTGGTTTCCATGGAGTAAGAGCCGTTGCTACGCACGTGATTATGACATAAATAATCATTCAATTGTCACTACAGCCAAAAGTATTGGTCGGAGAGCAACGCGGTTTGCACCATTCGATTTCTCGTCACAAAATACGTCGGATTAGCCTCTTACCAGCAGCACTGGAACAGTTTTTCCACTTTTGCATTTTTACCTGGTCTTTTTGTTAATTGAAATCGGCTACACTGTACTCTGTACAATCGCGACTGGTCATTACTATATTCAACTTTTGACTATAAGTTATGTGCCCTTCGGTAGCCCAGAAGACGTCAAATCTTTCGGCTAAGCCCATTTAACTCACCCAGCAATTGTCTTACTTCTAAGTCCAAGACAATCTCAATATCTTTATCTACGTGTAGAAAAACCACACCATTTGTACATAAATAACACAAGGTACTTGATACAGTCTGCTGTAAAAAGTACAACTAAACACTGACCCACATTTATAAGGTGCCAAAAGATGTGGAATTCGGCCAGGCATCGGCAGCTGTTAAAAAATTGCAAATATCCCTGGTTTCCATGGAGTAAGAGCCGTTGCTACGCACGTGATTATGACATAAATGATCATTCAATTGTCGCTACAGCCAAAAGTATTGGTCGTAGAGCAACGCGGATTGCACCATTCGATTTCTCGTCACAAAATACGTCGGATTAGCCTCTTTCTATTAGCACTGGAACAGTTTTTCCACTTTTGCATTTTTGCCTGGTCTTTTTGTTAGTTGAAATCGGCTACACTGTACTCTGTACAATCGCGACTGGTCATTACTATATTCAACTTTTGACTATAAGTTATGTGCCCTTCGGTAGCCCAGAAGACCTGAAATCTTTGGGCCATGCCCATTTAACTCACCCAGCAATTGTCTTACTTCTAAGTCCAAGACAATCTCAATGTCTTTATCTACGTGTAGAAAAACCAGACCATTTGTACATAAAAAACACAAGGTACTTGATACAGTCTGCTGTAAAAAGTACAACTAAACACTGACCCACATTTTTAAGGTGCCAAAAGATGCAGAATTGGGCCTGGCATCGGCCGCTGTTAAAAAATTGCAAATATCCCTGGTTTCCATGGAGTAAGAGCCGTTGCTGGGCACGTGATTATGACATCAATGATCAATTAATTGTCGCTACAGCCAAAAGTATTGGTCGGAGAGCAACGCGGTTTGCACCATTCGATTTCTCGTCACAAAATACGTCGGATTAGCCTCTTACAAGAAGCACTGGAACAGTTTTTCCACTTTTGCATTTTTGCCTGGTCTTTTTGTTAATTGAAATCGGCTACACTGTACTCTGTACAATCGCGACTGGTCATTACTATATTCAACTTTTGACTATAAGTTATGTGCCCTTCGGTAGCCCAGAAGACGTCAAATCTTTAGGACAAGCCCATTTAACTCACCCAGCAATTGCCTTACTTCTAAGTGCAAGACAATCTCAATGTCTTTATCTACGTGTAGAAAAACCACACCATTTGTACGTGAAAACCACAAGGTACTTGATACAGTCTGCTGTAAAAAGTACAACTGAACACTGACCCACTTCAGTAAGGTGCCAAAAGATGCGGAATTGAGCCAGGCATCGGCAGCTGTTGAAAAATTGCAAATTTCCCTGGTTTCCATGGAGTAAGAGCCGTTGCTGGGCACGTGATTATGACATAATTGATCATTCAATTGTCACTACAGCCAAAAGTATTGGTCGGAGAGCAACGCGGTTTGCACCATTGGATTTCTCGTCACAAAATACGTCGGATTAGCCTCTTACCAGCAGCACTGGAACAGTTCTTCCACTTTTGCATTTTTACCTGGTCTTTTTGTTAATTGAAATCGTCTACACTGTACTCTGTACAATCGCGACTGGTCATTACTATATTCAACTTTTGACTATAAGTTATGTGCCCTTCGGTAGCCCAGAAGACGTCAAATCTATCGGCTAAGCCCATTCAACTCACCCAGCAATTGCCTTACTTCTGAGTGCAAGATAATCTCAATGTCTTTATCTACGTGTAGAAAAACCACACCATTTGTACATAAAAAACACAAGGTACTTGATACAGTCTGCTGTGAAAAGTACAACTAAACACTGACCCACATTTATAAGGTGCCAAAAGATGTGGAATTGGGCCAGGCATCGGCAGCTGTTAAAAAATTGCAAATATCCCTGGTTTCCATGGAGTAAGAGCCGTTGCTGGGCACGTGATTATGACATCAATGATCATTGATCTGTCGCTACAGCCAAAAGTATTGGTCGGAGAGCAACGCGGTTTGCACCATTCGATTTCTCGTCACAAAATACGTCGGATTAGCCTCTTACTAGTAGCACTGGAACAGTTTTTCCACTTTTGCATTTTTGCTTCGTCTTTTTGTTAATTGAAATCGGCTAAACTGTACTCTGTACAATCGCGACTGGTCATTACTATATTCAACTTTTGACTATAAGTTATGTGCCCTTCGGTAGCCCAGAAGACGTCAAATCTTTGGGCCAAGCCCATTTAACTCACCCAGCAATTGCCTTACTTCTAAGTGCAAGACAGTCACAATGTCTTTATCTACGTGTAGAAAAACCACACCATTTGTACGTGAAAAACACAAGGTACTTGATACAGTCTGCTGTAAAAAGTACAACTGAACACTGACCCGCTTCAGTAAGGTGCCAAAAGATGCGGAATTGAGCCAGGCATCGGCAGCTGTTGAAAAATTGCAAATTTCCCTGGTTTCCATGGAGTAAGAGCCGTTGCTGGGCACGTGATTATGACATAAATGATCATTCAATTGTCACTACAGCCAAAAGTATTGGTCGGAGAGCAACGCGGTTTGCACCATTCGGTTTCTCGTCACAAAATACGTCGGATTAGCCTCTTACCAGCAGCACTGGAACAGTTTTTCCACTTTTGCATTTTTACCTGGTCTTTTTGTTAATTGAAATCGGCTACACTGTACTCTGTACAATCGCGACTGGTCATTACTATATTCAACTTTTGACTATAAGTTATGTGCCCTTCGGTAGCCCAGAAGACGTCAAATCTTTCGGCTAAGCCCATTTAACTCACCCAGCAATTGTCTTACTTCTAAGTCCAAGACAATCTCAATGTCTTTATCTACGTGTAGAAAAACCACACCATTTGTACATAAATAACACAAGGTACTTGATACAGTCTGCTGTAAAAAGTACAACTAAACACTGACCCACATTTATAAGGTGCCAAAAGATGTGGAATTGGGCCAGGCATCGGCAGCTGTTAAAAAATTGCAAATATCCCTGGTTTCCATGGAGTAAGAGGCGTTGCTACGCACGTGATTATGACATAAATGATCATTCAATTGTCGCTACAGCCAAAAGTATTGGTCGGAGAGCAACGCGGATTGCACCATTCGATTTCTCGTCACAAAATACGTCGGATTAGCCTCTTTCTAGTAGCACTGGAACAGTTTTTCCACTTTTGCATTTTTGCCTGGTCTTTTTGTTAGTTGAAATCGGCTACACTGTACTCTGTACAATCGCGACTGGTCATTACTATATTCAACTTTTGACTATAAGTTATGTGCCCTTCGGTAGCCCAGAAGACCTGAAATCTTTGGGCCATGCCCATTTAACTCACCCAGCAATTGTCTTACTTCTAAGTGCAAGACAATCTCAATGTCTTTATCTACGTGTAGAAAAACCACACCATTTGTACATAAAAAACACAAGGTACTTGATACAGTCTGCTGTAAAAAGTACAACTAAACACTGACCCACATTTTTAAGGTGCCAAAAGATGCAGAATTTGGCCTGGCATCGGCAGCTGTTAAAAAATTGCAAATATCCCTGGTTTCCATGGAGTAAGAGCCGTTGCTGGGCACGTGATTATGACATCAATAATTAATTAATTGTCGCTACAGCCAAAAGTATTGGTCGGAGAGCAACGCAGTTTGCACCATTCGATTTCTCGTCACAAAATACGTCGGATTAGCCTCTTACCAGAAGCACTGGAACAGTTTTTCCACTTTTGCATTTTTGCCTGGTCTTTTTGTTAATTGAAATCGGCTACACTGTACTCTGTACAATCGCGACTGGTCATTACTATATTCAACTTTTGACTATAAGTTATGTGCCCTTCGGTAGCCCAGAAGACGTCAAATCTTTGGGACAAGCCCATTTAACTCACCCAGCAATTGCCTTACTTCTAAGTGCAAGACAATCTCAATGTCTTTATCTACGTGTAGAAAAACCACACCATTTGTACGTGAAAACCACAAGGTACTTGATACAGTCTGCTGTAAAAAGTACAACTGAACACTGACCCACTTCAGTAAGGTGCCAAAAGATGCGGAATTGAGCCAGGCATCGGCAGCTGTTGAAAAATTGCAAATTTCCCTGGTTTCCATGGAGTAAGAGCCGTTGCTGGGCACGTGATTATGACATAAATGATCATTCAATTGTCACTACAGCCAAAAGTATTGGTCGGAGAGCAACGCGGTTTGCACCATTCGATTTCTCGTCACAAAATACGTCGGATTAGCCTCTTTCTAGTAGCACTGGAACAGTTTTTCCACTTTTGCATTTTTGCTTCGTCTTTTTGTTAATTGAAATCGGCTACACTGTACTCTGTACAATCGCGACTGGTCATTACTATATTCAACTTTTGACTATAAGTTATGTGCCCTTCGGTAGCCCAGAAAACGTCAAATCTTTGGGCTAAGCCCATTTAACTCACCCAGCAATTGCCTTACTTCTAAGTGCAAGACAATCTCAATGTCTTTATCTACGTGTAGAAAAACCACACCATTTGTACGTGAAAAACACAAGGTACTTGATACAGTCTGCTGTAAAAAGTACAACTGAACACTAACCCACTTCAGTAAGGTGCCAAAAGATGCGGAATTGAGCCAGGCATCGGCAGCTGTTGAAAAATTGCAAATTTCCCTGGTTTCCATGGAGTAAGAGCCGTTGCTGGGCACGTGATTATGACATCAATGATCATTGATCTGTCGCTACAGCCAAAAGTATTGGTCGGAGAGCAACGCGGTTTGCACCATTCGATTTCTCGTCACAAAATACGTCGGATTAGCCTCTTTCTAGTAGCACTGGAACAGTTTTTCCACTTTTGCATTTTTGCTTCGTCTTTTTGTTAATTGAAATCGGCTAAACTGTACTCTGTACAATCGCGACTGGTCATTACTATATTCAACTTTGACTATAAGTTATGTGCCCTTCGGTAGCCCAGAAGACGTCAAATCTTTGGGCCAAGCCCATTTAACTCACCCAGCAATTGCCTTACTTCTAAGTGCAAGACAATCTCAATGTCTTTATCTACGTGTAGAAAAACCACACCATTTGTACGTGAAAAACACAAGGTACTTGATACAGTCTGCTGTAAAAAGTACAACTGAACACTAACCCACTTCAGTAAGGTGCCAAAAGATGCGGAATTGAGCCAGGCATCGGCAGCTGTTGAAAAATTGCAAATTTCCCTGGTTTCCATAGAGTAAGAGCCGTTGATGGGCACGTGATTATGACATAAATGATCATTCAATTGTCACTACAGCCAAAAGTATTGGTCGGAGAGCAACGCGGTTTGCACCATTCGATTTGTCGTCACAAAATACGTCGGATTAGCCTCTTACCAGCAGCACTGGAACAGTTTTTCCACTTTTGCATTTTTGCCTGGTCTTTTTGTTAATTGAAATCGGCTACACTGTACTCTGTACAATCGCGACTGGTCATTACTATATTCAACTTTTGACTATAAGTTATGTGCCCTTCGGTAGCCCAGAAGACGTCAAATATTTCGGCTAAGCCCATTTAACTCACCCAGCAATTGTCTTACTTCTAAGTGCAAGACAATCTCAATGTCTTTATCTACGTGTAGAAAAACCACACCATTTGTACATAAAAAACACAAGGTACTTGATACAGTCTGGTGTAAAAAGTACAACTAAACACTGACCCACATTTTTAAGGTGCCAAAAGATGCAGAATTGGGCCAGGCATCGGCAGCTGTTAAAAAATTGCAAATATCCCTGGTTTCCATGGAGTAAGAGCCGTTGCTGGGCACGTGATTATAACATCAATGATCAATCAATTGTCGCTACAGCCACAATTATTGGTCGGAGAGCAACGCGGTTTGCACCATTCGATTTGTCGTTACAAAATACGTCGGATTAGTCTCTTACCAGCAGCACTGAAACAGTTTTTCCACTTTTGCATTTTTGCCTGGTCTTTTTGTTAATTGAAATCGGCTACACTGTACTCTGTACAATCGCGACTGGTCATTACTATATTCAACTTTTGACTATAAGTTATGTGCCCTTCGGTAGCCCAGAAGACGTCAAATCTTTGGGCCAAGCCCATTTAACTCACCCAGCAATTGCCTTACTTCTAAGTGCAAGACAATCTCAATGTCTTTATCTACGTGTAGAAAAACCACACCATTTGTACGTAAAAAACACAAGGTACTTGATACAGTCTGCTGTAAAAAGTACAACTGAACACTAACCCACTTCAGTAAGGTGCCAAAAGATGCGGAATTGAGCCAGGCATCGGCAGCTGTTGAAAAATTGCAAATTTCCCTGGTTTCCATAGAGTAAGAGCCGTTGATGGGCACGTGATTATGACATAAATGATCATTCAATTGTCACTACAGCCAAAAGTATTGGTCGGAGAGCAACGCGGTTTGCACCATTCGATTTCTCGTCACAAAATACGTCGGATTAGCCTCTTACCAGCAGCACTGGAACAGTTTTTCCACTTTTGCATTTTTGCCTGGTCTTTTTGTTAATTGAAATCGGCTACACTGTACTCTGTACAATCACGACTGGTCATTACTATATTCAACTTTTGACTATAAGTTATGTGCCCTTCGGTAGCCCAGAAGACGTCAAATATTTCGGCTAAGCCCATTTAACTCACCCAGCAATTGTCTTACTTCTAAGTGCAAGACAATCTCAATGTCTTTATCTACGTGTAGAAAAACCACACCATTTGTACATAAAAAACACAAGGTACTTGATACAGTCTGGTGTAAAAAGTACAACTAAACACTGACCCACATTTTTAAGGTGCCAAAAGATGCAGAATTGGGCCAGGCATCGGCAGCTGTTAAAAAATTGCAAATATCCCTGGTTTCCATGGAGTAAGAGCCGTTGCTGGGCACGTGATTATAACATCAATGATCAATCAATTGTCGCTACAGCCACAATTATTGGTCGGAGAGCAACGCGGTTTGCACCATTCGATTTGTCGTTACAAAATACGTCGGATTAGTCTCTTACCAGCAGCACTGAAACAGTTTTTCCACTTTTGCATTTTTGCCTGGTCTTTTTGTTAATTGAAATCGGCTACACTGTACTCTGTACAATCGCGACTGGTCATTACTATATTCAACTTTTGACTATAAGTTATGTGCCCTTCGGTAGCCCAGAAGACGTCAAATCTTTCGGCTAAGCCCATTTAACTCACCAAGCAATTGTCTTACTTCTAAGTGCAAGACAATCTCAATGTCTTTATCTACGTGTAGAAAAACCACACCATTTGTACATAAAAAACACAAGGTACTTGATACAGTCTGCTGTAAAAAGTACAACTAAACACTGACCCACATTTTTAAGGTGCCAAAAGATGCAGAATTGGGCCAGGCATCGGCAGCTGTTAAAAAATTGCAAATATCCCTGGTTTCCATGGAGTAAGAGCCGTTGCTGGGCACGTGATTATGACATCAATGATTAATTAATTGTCGCTACAGCCAAAAGTATTGGTCGGAGAGCAACGCAGTTTGCACCATTCGATTTCTCGTCACAAAATACGTCGGATTAGCCTCTTACAAGAAGCACTGGAACAGTTTTTCCACTTTTGCATTTTTGCCTGGTCTTTTTGTTAATTGAAATCGGCTACACTGTACTCTGTACAATCGCGGACTGGTCATTACTATATTCAACTTTTGACTATAAGTTATGTGCCCTTCGGTAGCCCAGAAGACGTCAAATCTTTGGGACAAGCCCATTTAACTCACCCAGCAATTGCCTTACTTCTAAGTGCAAGACAATCTCAATGTCTTTATCTACGTGTAGAAAAACCACACCATTTGTACGTGAAAAACACAAGGTACTTGATACAGTCTGCTGTAAAAAGTACAACTGAACACTAACCCACTTCAGTAAGGTGCCAAAAGATGCGGAATTGAGCCAGGCATCGGCAGCTGTTGAAAAATTGCAAATTTCCCTGGTTTCCATGGAGTAAGAGCCGTTGCTGGGCACGTGATTATGACATCAATGATCATTGATCTGTCGCTACAGCCAAAAGTATTGGTCGGAGAGCAACGCGGTTTGCACCATTCGATTTCTCGTCACAAAATACGTCGGATTAGCCTCTTTCTAGTAGCACTGGAACAGTTTTTCCACTTTTGCATTTTTGCTTCGTCTTTTTGTTAATTGAAATCGGCTAAACTGTACTCTGTACAATCGCGACTGGTCATTACTATATTCAACTTTTGACTATAAGTTATGTGCCCTTCGGTAGCCCAGAAGACGTCAAATCTTTGGGCCAAGCCCATTTAACTCACCCAGCAATTGCCTTACTTCTAAGTGCAAGACAATCTCAATGTCTTTATCTACGTGTAGAAAAACCACACCATTTGTACGTGAAAAACACAAGGTACTTGATACAGTCTGCTGTAAAAAGTACAACTGAACACTAACCCACTTCAGTAAGGTGCCAAAAGATGCGGAATTGAGCCAGGCATCGGCAGCTGTTGAAAAATTGCAAATTTCCCTGGTTTCCATAGAGTAAGAGCCGTTGATGGGCACGTGATTATGACATAAATGATCATTCAATTGTCACTACAGCCAAAAGTATTGGTCGGAGAGCAACGCGGTTTGCACCATTCGATTTCTCGTCACAAAATACGTCGGATTAGCCTCTTACCAGCAGCACTGGAACAGTTTTTCCACTTTTGCATTTTTGCCTGGTCTTTTTGTTAATTGAAATCGGCTACACTGTACTCTGTACAATCGCGACTGGTCATTACTATATTCAACTTTTGACTATAAGTTATGTGCCCTTCGGTAGCCCAGAAGACGTCAAATATTTCGGCTAAGCCCATTTAACTCACCCAGCAATTGTCTTACTTCTAAGTGCAAGACAATCTCAATGTCTTTATCTACGTGTAGAAAAACCACACCATTTGTACATAAAAAACACAAGGTACTTGATACAGTCTGGTGTAAAAAGTACAACTAAACACTGACCCACATTTTTAAGGTGCCAAAAGATGCAGAATTGGGCCAGGCATCGGCAGCTGTTAAAAAATTGCAAATATCCCTGGTTTCCATGGAGTAAGAGCCGTTGCTGGGCACGTGATTATAACATCAATGATCAATCAATTGTCGCTACAGCCAAAAGTATTGGTCGGAGAGCAACGCGGTTTGCACCATTCGATTTCTCGTCACAAAATACGTCGGATTAGCCTCTTACGAGCAGCACTGGAACAGTTTTTCCACTTTTGCATTTTTGCCTGGTCTTTTTGTTAATTGAAACCGGCTACACTGTACTCTGTACAATCGCGACTGGTCATTACTATATTCAACTTTTGACTATAAGTTATGTGCCCTTCGGTAGCCCAGAAGACGTCAAATCTTTGGGCGAAGCCCATTTAACTCACCCAGCAATTGCCTTACTTCTAAGTGCAAGACAATCTCAATGTCTTTATCTACGTGTAGAAAAACCACACCATTTGTACGTGAAAACCACAAGGTACTTGATACAGTCTGCTGTAAAAAGTACAACTGAACACTGACCCACTTCAGTATGGTGCCAAAAGATGCGGAATTGAGCCAGGCATCGGCAGCTGTTGAAAAATTGCAAATTTCCCTGGTTTCCATGGAGTAAGAGCCGTTGCTGGGCACGTGATTATGACATAAATGATCATTCAATTGTCACTACAGCCAAAAGTATTGGTCGGAGAGCAACGCGGTTTGCACCATTCGATTTGTCGTTACAAAATACGTCGGATTAGTCTCTTACCAGCAGCACTGGAACAGTTTTTCCACTTTTGCATTTTTGCCTGGTCTTTTTGTTAATTGAAATCGGCTACACTGTACTCTGTACAATCGCGACTGGTCATTACTATATTCAACTTTTGACTATAAGTTATGTGCCCTTCGGTAGCCCAGAAGACGTCAAATCTTTCGGCTAAGCCCATTTAACTCACCAAGCAATTGTCTTACTTCTAAGTGCAAGACAATCTCAATGTCTTTATCTACGTGTAGAAAAAACCACACCATTTGTACGTGAAAAACACAAGGTACTTGATACAGTCTGCTGTAAAAAGTACAACTGACCACAGACCCACATGAATAATGTGCCAAAAGATGCGGAATTGAGCCAGGCATCGGCAGCTGTTGAAAAATTGCAAATTTCCCTGGTTTCCATGGAGTAAGAACCGTTGCTGGGCACGTGATTATGACATAAATGATCATTCAATTGTCACTACAGGCAAAAGTATTGGTCGGAGAGCAACGCGGTTTGCACCATTCGATTTGTCGTCACAAAATACGTCGGATTAGCCCTCTACCAGCAGCACTGGAACAGTTTTTCCACTTTTGCATTTTTGCCTGGTCTTTTTGTTAA
Source organism: Liolophura sinensis (assembly GCF_032854445.1). Lineage (NCBI taxonomy): Eukaryota > Metazoa > Mollusca > Polyplacophora > Chitonida > Chitonidae > Liolophura > Liolophura sinensis. The sequence continues at coordinate 17,707 of NW_027018416.1, forward strand.
TTGAAACCGGCTACACTGTACTCTGTACAATCGCGACTGGTCATTACTATATTCAACTTTTGACTACAAGTTATGTGCCCTTCGGTAGCCCAGAAGACCTGAAATCTTTGGGCCAAGCCCATTTAATTCACCCAGCAATTGTCTTACTTCTAAGTCCAAGACAATCTCAATGTCTTTATCTACGTGTAGAAAAACCACACCATTTGTACATTAAAAACACAAGGTACTTGATACAGTCTGCTGTAAAAAGTACAACTGACCACAGACCCACATGAATAAGGTGCCAAAAGATGCGGAAGTGAGCCAGGCATCGGCAGCTGTTAAAAAATTGCAAATATCCCTGGTTTCCATGGAGTAAGAGCCGTTGCTGGGCACGTGATTATGACATCAATGATCAATTAATTGTCGCTACAGCCAAAAGTATTGGTCGGAGAGCAACGCGGTTTGCACCATTCGATTTCTCGTCACAAAATACGTCGGATTAGCCTCTTACAAGAAGCACTGGAACAGTTTTTCCACTTTTGCATTTTTGCCTGGTCTTTTTGTTAATTGAAATCGGCTACACTGTACTCTGTACAATCGCGACTGGTCATTACTATATTCAACTTTTGACTATAAGTTATGTGCCCTTCGGTAGCCCAGAAGACGTCAAATCTTTGGGCCAAGCCCATTTAACTCACCCAGCAATTGCCTTACTTCTAAGTGCAAGACAATCTCAATGTCTTTATCTACGTGTAGAAAAACCACACCATTTGTACGTGAAAACCACAAGGTACTTGATACAGTCTGCTGTAAAAAGTACAACTGAACACTGACCCACTTCAGTAAGGTGCCAAAAGATGCGGAATTGAGCCAGGCATCGGCAGCTGTTGAAAAATTGCAAATTTCCCTGGTTTCCATGGAGTAAGAGCCGTTGCTGGGCACGTGATTATGACATAAATGATCATTCAATTGTCACTACAGGCAAAAGTATTGGTCGGAGAGCAACGCGGTTTGCACCATTCGATTTGTCGTCACAAAATACGTCGGATTAATCTCTTACCAGCAGCACTGGAACAGTTTTTCCACTTTTGCATTTTTGCTTCGTCTTTTTGTTAATTGAAACCGGCTACACTGTACTCTGTACAATCGCGACTGGTCATTACTATATTCAACTTTTGACTACAAGTTATGTGCCCTTCGGTAGCCCAGAAGACCTGAAATCTTTGGGCCAAGCCCATTTAACTCACCCAGCAATTGTCTTACTTCTAAGTCCAAGACAATCTCAATGTCTTTATCTACGTGTAGAAAAACCACACCATTTGTACATAAAAAACACAAGGTACTTGATACAGTCTGCTGTAAAAAGTACAACTGACCACAGACCCACATGAATAAGGTGCCAAAAGATGCGGAAGTGAGCCAGGCATCGGCAGCTGTTAAAAAATTGCAAATATCCCTGGTTTCCATGGAGTAAGAGCCGTTGCTGGGCACGTGATTATGACATCAATGATCAATTAATTGTCGCTACAGCCAAAAGTATTGGTCGGAGAGCAACGCGGTTTGCACCATTCGATTTCTCGTCACAAAATACGTCGGATTAGCCTCTTTCTAGTAGCACTGGAACAGTTTTTCCACTTTTGCATTTTTGCTTCGTCTTTTTGTTAATTGAAATCGGCTACACTGTACTCTGTACAATCGCGACTGGTCATTACTATATTCAACTTTTGACTATAAGTTATGTGCCCTTCGGTAGCCCAGAAGACGTCAAATCTTTGGGCTAAGCCCATTTAACTCACCCAGCAATTGCCTTACTTCTAAGTGCAAGACAATCTCAATGTCTTTATCTACGTGTAGAAAAACCACACCATTTGTACGTGAAAAACACAAGGTACTTGATACAGTCTGCTGTAAAAAGTACAACTAAACACTGACCCACATTTTTAAGGTGCCAAAAGATGCAGAATTGGGCCAGGCATCGGCAGCTGTTAAAAAATTGCAAATATCCCTGGTGTCCATGGAGTAAGAGCCGTTGCTGGGCACGTGATTATAATATCAATGATCAATCAATTGTCACTACAGCCAAAAGTATTGGTCGGAGAGCAACGCGGTTTGCACCATTCGATTTCTCGTCACAAAATTTGTCGGATTAGCCTCTTACCGGCAGCACTGGAACAGTTTTTCCACTTTTGCATTTTTGCCTGGTCTTTTTGTTAATTGAAACCGGCTACACTGTACTCTGTACAATCGCGACTGGTCATTACTATATTCAACTTTTGACTATAAGTTATGTGCCCTTCGGTAGCCCAGAAGACGTCAAATCTTTGGGCGAAGCCCATTTAACTCACCCAGCAATTGCCTTACTTCTAAGTGCAAGACAATCTCAATGTCTTTATCTACGTGTAGAAAAACCACACCATTTGTACGTGAAAACCACAACGTACTTGATACAGTCTGCTGTAAAAAGTACAACTGAACACTGACCCACTTCAGTATGGTGCCAAAAGATGCGGAATTGAGCCAGGCATCGGCAGCTGTTGAAAAATTGCAAATTTCCCTGGTTTCCATGGAGTAAGAGCCGTTGCTGGGCACGTGATTATGACATAAATGATCAATTGTCACTACAGCCAAAAGTATTGGTCGGAGAGCAACGCGGTTTGCACCATTCGATTTGTCGTTACAAAATACGTCGGATTAGTCTCTTTCCAGCAGCACTGGAACAGTTTTTCCACTTTTGCATTTTTGCCTGGTCTTTTTGTTAATTGAAATCGGCTACACTGTACTCTGTACAATCGCGACTGGTCATTACTATATTCAACTTTTGACTATAAGTTATGTGCCCTTCGGTAGCCCAGAAGACGTCAAATCTTTCGGCTAAGCCCATTTAACTCACCAAGCAATTGTCTTACTTCTAAGTGCAAGACAATCTCAATGTCTTTATCTACGTGTAGAAAAACCACACCATTTGTACGTGAAAAACACAAGGTACTTGATACAGTCTGCTGTAAAAAGTACAACTGACCACAGACCCACATGAATAATGTGCCAAAAGATGCGGAATTGAGCCAGGCATCGGCAGCTGTTGAAAAATTGCAAATTTCCCTGGTTTCCATGGAGTAAGAACCGTTGCTGGGCACGTGATTATGACATAAATGATCATTCAAATGTCACTACAGGCAAAAGTATTGGTCGGAGAGCAACGCGGTTTGCACCATTCGATTTGTCGTCACAAAATACGTCGGATTAGCCTTCTACCAGCAGCACTGGAACAGTTTTTCCACTTTTGCATTTTTGCCTGGTCTTTTTGTTAATTGAAACCGGCTACACTGTACTCTGTACAATCGCGACTGGTCATTACTATATTCAACTTTTGACTATAAGTTATGTGCCCTTCGGTAGCCCAGAAGACCTGAAATCTTTGGGCCATGCCCATTTAACTCACCCAGCAATTGTCTTACTTCTAAGTCCAAGACAATCTCAATGTCTTTATCTACGTGTAGAAAAACCAGACCATTTGTACATAAAAAACACAAGGTACTTGATACAGTCTGCTGTAAAAAGTACAACTAAACACTGACCCACATTTTTAAGGTGCCAAAAGATGCAGAATTGGGTCTGGCATCGGCAGCTGTTAAAAAATTGCAAATATCCCTGGTTTCCATGGAGTAAGAGCCGTTGCTGGGCAGGTGATTATGACATCAATGATCAATTAATTGTCGCTACAGCCAAAAGTATTGGTCGGAGAGCAACGCGGTTTGCACCATTCGATTTCTCGTCACAAAATACGTCGGATTAGCCTCTTACTAGCAGCACTGGAACAGTTTTTACACTTTTGCATTTTTGCTTCGTCTTTTTGTTAATTGAAATCGGCTACACTGTACTCTGTACAATCGCGACTGGTCATTACTATATTCAACTTTTGACTAAAAGTTATGTGCCCTTCGGTAGCCCAGAAGACGTCAAATCTTTGGGACAAGCCCATTTAACTCACCCAGCAATTGCCTTACTTCTAAGTGCAAGACAATCTCAATGTCTTTATCTACGTGTAGAAAAACCACACCATTTGTACGTGAAAACCACAACGTACTTGATACAGTCTGCTGTAAAAAGTACAACTGAACACTGACCCACTTCAGTATGGTGCCAAAAGATGCGGAATTGAGCCAGGCATCGGCAGCTGTTGAAAAATTGCAAATTTCCCTGGTTTCCATGGAGTAAGAACCGTTGCTGGGCACGTGATTATGACATAAATGATCATTCAATTGTCACTACAGGCAAAAGTATTGGTCGGAGAGCAACGCGGTTTGCACCATTCGATTTGTCGTCACAAAATACGTCGGATTAGCCTTCTACCAGCAGCACTGGAACAGTTTTTCCACTTTTGCATTTTTGCCTGGTCTTTTTGTTAATTGAAACCGGCTACACTGTACTCTGTACAATCGCGACTGGTCATTACTATATTCAACTTTTGACTATAAGTTATGTGCCCTTCGGTAGCCCAGAAGACCTGAAATCTTTGGGCCATGCCCATTTAACTCACCCAGCAATTGTCTTACTTCTAAGTCCAAGACAATCTCAATGTCTTTATCTACGTGTAGAAAAACCAGACCATTTGTACATAAAAAACACAAGGTACTTGATACAGTCTGCTGTAAAAAGTACAACTAAACACTGACCCACATTTTTAAGGTGCCAAAAGATGCAGAATTGGGTCTGGCATCGGCAGCTGTTAAAAAATTGCAAATATCCCTGGTTTCCATGGAGTAAGAGCCGTTGCTGGGCAGGTGATTATGACATCAATGATCAATTAATTGTCGCTACAGCCAAAAGTATTGGTCGGAGAGCAACGCGGTTTGCACCATTCGATTTCTCGTCACAAAATACGTCGGATTAGCCTCTTACCAGCAGCACTGGAACAGTTTTTCCACTTTTGCATTTTTACCTGGCCTTTTTGTTAATTGAAATCGGCTACACTGTACTCTGTACAATCGCGACTGGTCATTACTATATTCAACTTTTGACTATAAGTTATGTGCCCTTCGGTAGCCCAGAAGACGTCAAATCTTTCGGCTAAGCCCATTTAACTCACCCAGCAATTGTCTTACTTCTAAGTGCAAGACAATCTCAATGTCTTTATCTACGTGTAGAAAAACCACACCATTTGTACATAAAAAACACAAGGTACTTGATACAGTCTGGTGTAAAAAGTACAACTAAACACTGACCCACATTTTTAAGGTGCCAAAAGATGCAGAATTGGGCCAGGCATCGGCAGCTGTTAAAAAATTGCAAATATCCCTGGTTTCCATGGAGTAAGAGCCGTTGCTGGGCACGTGATTATAACATCAATGATCAATCAATTGTCGCTACAGCCAAAAGCATTGGTCGGAGAGCAACGCGGTTTGCACCATTCGATTTCTCGTCACAAAATACGTCGGATTAGCCTCTTACAAGAAGCACTGGAACAGTTTTTCCACTTTTGCATTTTTGCCTGGTCTTTTTGTTAATTGAAACCGGCTACACTGTACTCTGTACAATCGCGACTGGTCATTACTATATTCAACTTTTGACTATAAGTTATGTGCCCTTCGGTAGCCCAGAAGACGTCAAATCTTTGGGCGAAGCCCATTTAACTCACCCAGCAATTGCCTTACTTCTAAGTGCAAGACAATCTCAATGTCTTTATCTACGTGTAGAAAAACCACACCATTTGTACGTGAAAACCACAACGTACTTGATACAGTCTGCTGTAAAAAGTACAACTGAACACTGACCCACTTCAGTATGGTGCCAAAAGATGCGGAATTGAGCCAGGCATCGGCAGCTGTTGAAAAATTGCAAATTTCCCTGGTTTCCATGGAGTAAGAGCCGTTGCTGGGCACGTGATTATGACATAAATGATCAATTGTCACTACAGCCAAAAGTATTGGTCGGAGAGCAACGCGGTTTGCACCATTCGATTTGTCGTTACAAAATACGTCGGATTAGTCTCTTTCCAGCAGCACTGGAACAGTTTTTCCACTTTTGCATTTTTGCCTGGTCTTTTTGTTAATTGAAATCGGCTACACTGTACTCTGTACAATCGCGACTGGTCATTACTATATTCAACTTTTGACTATAAGTTATGTGCCCTTCGGTAGCCCAGAAGACGTCAAATCTTTCGGCTAAGCCCATTTAACTCACCAAGCAATTGTCTTACTTCTAAGTGCAAGACAATCTCAATGTCTTTATCTACGTGTAGAAAAACCACACCATTTGTACGTGAAAAACACAAGGTACTTGATACAGTCTGCTGTAAAAAGTACAACTGACCACAGACCCACATGAATAATGTGCCAAAAGATGCGGAATTGAGCCAGGCATCGGCAGCTGTTGAAAAATTGCAAATTTCCCTGGTTTCCATGGAGTAAGAACCGTTGCTGGGCACGTGATTATGACATAAATGATCATTCAAATGTCACTACAGGCAAAAGTATTGGTCGGAGAGCAACGCGGTTTGCACCATTCGATTTGTCGTCACAAAATACGTCGGATTAGCCTTCTACCAGCAGCACTGGAACAGTTTTTTCCACTTTTGCATTTTTGCCTGGTCTTTTTGTTAATTGAAACCGGCTACACTGTACTCTGTACAATCGCGACTGGTCATTACTATATTCAACTTTTGACTATAAGTTATGTGCCCTTCGGTAGCCCAGAAGACCTGAAATCTTTGGGCCATGCCCATTTAACTCACCCAGCAATTGTCTTACTTCTAAGTCCAAGACAATCTCAATGTCTTTATCTACGTGTAGAAAAACCAGACCATTTGTACATAAAAAACACAAGGTACTTGATACAGTCTGCTGTAAAAAGTACAACTAAACACTGACCCACATTTTTAAGGTGCCAAAAGATGCAGAATTGGGTCTGGCATCGGCAGCTGTTAAAAAATTGCAAATATCCCTGGTTTCCATGGAGTAAGAGCCGTTGCTGGCAGGTGATTATGACATCAATGATCAATTAATTGTCGCTACAGCCAAAAGTATTGGTCGGAGAGCAACGCGTTTGCACCATTCGATTTCTCGTCACAAAATACGTCGGATTAGCCTCTTACTAGCAGCACTGGAACAGTTTTTTACACTTTTGCATTTTTGCTTCGTCTTTTTGTTAATTGAAATCGGCTACACTGTACTCTGTACAATCGCGACTGGTCATTACTATATTCAACTTTTGACTAAAAGTTATGTGCCCTTCGGTAGCCCAGAAGACGTCAAATCTTTGGGACAAGCCCATTTAACTCACCAGCAATTGCCTTACTTCTAAGTGCAAGACAATCTCAATGTCTTTATCTACGTGTAGAAAAACCACACCATTTGTACGTGAAAACCACAACGTACTTGATACAGTCTGCTGTAAAAAGTACAACTGAACACTGACCCACTTCAGTATGGTGCCAAAAGATGCGAATTGAGCCAGGCATCGGCAGCTGTTGAAAAATTGCAAATTTCCCTGGTTTCCATGAGTAAGAACCGTTGCTGGGCACGTGATTATGACATAAATGATCATTCAATTGTCACTACAGGCAAAAGTATTGGTCGGAGAGCAACGCGGTTTGCACCATTCGATTGTCGTCACAAAATACGTCGGATTAGCCTTCTACCAGCAGCACTGGAACAGTTTTTCCACTTTTGCATTTTTGCCTGGTCTTTTTGTTAATTGAAACCGGCTACACTGTACTCTGTACAATCGCGACTGGTCATTACTATATTCAACTTTTGACTATAAGTTATGTGCCCTTCGGTAGCCCAGAAGACCTGAAATCTTTGGGCCATGCCCATTTAACTCACCCAGCAATTGTCTTACTTCTAAGTCCAAGACAATCTCAATGTCTTTATCTACGTGTAGAAAAACCAGACCATTTGTACATAAAAAACACAAGGTACTTGATACAGTCTGCTGTAAAAAGTACAACTAAACACTGACCCACATTTTTAAGGTGCCAAAAGATGCAGAATTGGGTCTGGCATCGGCAGCTGTTAAAAAATTGCAAATATCCCTGGTTTCCATGGAGTAAGAGCCGTTGCTGGGCAGGTGATTATGACATCAATGATCAATTAATTGTCGCTACAGCCAAAAGTATTGGTCGGAGAGCAACGCGGTTTGCACCATTCGATTTCTCGTCACAAAATACGTCGGATTAGCCTCTTACCAGCAGCACTGAACAGTTTTTCCACTTTTGCATTTTTACCTGGCCTTTTTGTTAATTGAAATCGGCTACACTGTACTCTGTACAATCGCGACTGGTCATTACTATATTCAACTTTTGACTATAAGTTATGTGCCCTTCGGTAGCCCAGAAGACTTCAAATCTTTCGGCTAAGCCCATTTAACTCACCCAGCAATTGTCTTACTTCTAAGTGCAAGACAATCTCAATGTCTTTATCTACGTGTAGAAAAACCACACCATTTGTACATAAAAAACACAAGGTACTTGATACAGTCTGGTGTAAAAAGTACAACTAAACACTGACCCACATTTTTAAGGTGCCAAAAGATGCAGAATTGGGCCAGGCATCGGCAGCTGTTAAAAAATTGCAAATATCCCTGGTTTCCATGGAGTAAGAGCCGTTGCTGGGCACGTGAATTATAACATCAATGATCAATCAATTGTCGCTACAGCCAAAAGCATTGGTCGGAGAGCAACGCGGTTTGCACCATTCGATTTCTCGTCACAAAATACGTCGATTAGCCTCTTACAGAAGCACTGGAACAGTTTTTCCACTTTTGCATTTTTGCCTGGTCTTTTTGTAATTGAAATCGGCTACACTGTACTCTGTACAATCGCGACTGGTCATTACTATATTCAACTTTTGACTATAAGTTATGTGCCCTTCGGTAGCCCAGAAGACGTCAAATCTTTGGGCCAAGCCCATTTAACTCACCCAGCAATTGCCTTATTTCTAAGTGCAAGACAATCACAATGTCTTTATCTACTTGTAGAAAAACCAGACCATTTGTACGTGAAAACCACAAGGTACTTGATACAGTCTGCTGTAAAAAGTACAACTGAACACTGACCCACTTCAGTAAGGTGCCAAAGATGCGGAATTGAGCCAGGCATCGGCAGCTGTTGAAAAATTGCAAATTTCCTGGTTTCCATGGAGTAAGAGCCGTTGCTGGGCACGTGATTATGACATAAATTATCATTCAATTGTCACTACAGGCAAAAGTATTGGTCGGAGAGCAACGCGGTTTGCACCATTCGATTTGTCGTCACAAAATACGTCGGATTAGCCTCTTACCAGCAGCACTGGAACAGTTTTTCCACTTTTGCATTTTTGCCTGGTCTTTTTGTTAATTGAAACCGGCTACACTGCACTCTGTACAATCGCGACTGGTCATTACTATATTCAACTTTTGACTATAAGTTATGTGCCCTTCGGTAGCCCAGAAGACCCGATATCTTTGGGCTAAGCCCATTTAACTCACCCAGCAATTGCCTTTCTTCTAACTGCAAGACAATCTCAATGTCTTTATCTACGTGTAGAAAAACCACACCATTTGTACGTGAAAAACACAAGGTACTTGATACAGTCTTGCTGTAAAAAGTACAACTGAACACTAACCCACTTCAGTAAGGTGCCAAAAGATGCGGAATTGAGCCAGGCATCGGCAGCTGTTGAAAAATTGCAAATTTTCCTGGTTTCCATGGAGTAAGAGCCGTTGCTACGCACGTGATTATGACATAAGTGATCATTCAATTGTCGCTACAGCCAAAAGTATTGGTCGGAGAGCAACGCGGTTTGCACCATTCGATTTCTCGTCACAAAATACGTCGGATTAGGCTCTTACTAGTAGCACTGGAGCAGTTTTTCCACTTTTGCATTTTTGCCTGGTCTTTTTGTTAATTGAAATCGGCTACACTGTACTCTGTACAATCGCGACTGGTCATTACTATATTCAACTTTTGAATATAAGTTATGTGCCCTTCGGTAGCCCTAGAAGACCTGAAATCTTCGGGCCAAGCCCATTTACCTTACCCAGCAATTGTCTTACTTCTAAGTCCAAGACAATCTCAATGTCTTTATCTACGTGTAGAAAAACCACACCATTTGTACGTGAAAAACACAAGGTACTTGATACAGTCTGGTGTAAAAAGTACAACTAAACACTGACCCACTTCAGTATGGTGCCAAAAGATGCAGAATTGGGCCAGGCATCGGCAGCTGTTAAAAAATTGCAAATTTCCCTGGTTTCCATGGAGTAAGAGCCGTTGCTGGGCACGTGATTATGACATAAATGATCATTCAATTGTCACTACAGCCAAAAGTATTGGTCGGAGAGCAACGCGGTTTGCACCATTCGATTTCTCGTCACAAAATACGTCGGATTAGCCTCTTATGAGAAGCACTGGAACAGTTTTTCACTTTTGCATTTTTACCTGGTCGTTTTGTTAATTGAAATCGGCTACACTGTACTCTGTACAATCGCGACTGGTCATTACTATATTCAACTTTTGACTATAAGTTATGTGCCCTTCGGTAGCCCAGAAGACGTCAAATCTTTGGGCCAAGCCCATTTAACTCACCCAGCAATTGCCTTATTTCTAAGTGCAAGACAATCTCAATGTCTTTATCTACGTGTAGAAAAACCACACCATTTCTACGTAAAAACCACAAGGTACTTGATACAGTCTGCTTTAAAAAGTACAACTGAACACTGACCCACTTCAGTAAGGTGCCAAAAGATGAGGAATTGAGCCAGGCATCGGCAGCTGTTGAAAATTGCAAATTTCCCTGGTTTCCATGGAGTAAGAGCCGTTGCTGGGCACGTGATTATGACATCAATGATCAATCAATTGTCGCTACAGCAAAAGAAGTGGTCGGAGAGCAACGCGGTTTGCAACCATTCGATTTCTCGTCACAAAATACGTCGGATTAGCCTCTTACCAGCAGCACTGGAACAGTTTTTCCACTTTTGTATTTTTGCCTGGTCTTTTTGTTAATTGAAACCGGCTACACTGCACTTTGTACAAATCGCGACTGGTCATTACTATATTCAACTTTTGACTATAAGTTATGTGCCCTTCGGTAGACCAGAAAACCTGAAATCTTTGGGCTAAGCCCATTTAAGGTCACCCAGCAATTGCCTTACTTCCAAGTGCAAGACAATCTCAATGTCTTTATCTACGTGTAGAAAAAACCACACCATTTGTACATAAAAAACACAAGGTACTTGATACAGTCTGCTGTATAAAGTACAACTGACCACAGACCCACATGAATAAGGTGCCAAAAGATGCGGAATTGAGGCAGGTATCGGCAGCTGTTGAAAAAATTGCAAATTTCCCTGGCTTCCATGGAGATAGAGCCGTTGCTGGGCACGTGATTATGACATCAATTATCATTCAATTGTCACTACAGCCAAA
>NW_027018417.1:0-29021 GCF_032854445.1 Liolophura sinensis
TATGGTGCAAACCGCGTTGCTCTCCGACCAATACTTTTGGCTGTAGTGACAATTGAATGATCATTTATGTCATAATCACTTGCCCAGCAACAGCTCTTACTCCATGGAAATCAGGGAAATTTGCAATTTTTCAACAGCTGCCGATACCTGGCTCAATTCCGCATCTTTTGGCACCTTATTCATGTGGGTCTGTGGTCAGTTGTACTTTTTACAGCAGACTGTATCAAGTACCTTGTGTTTTTTATGTACAAATGGTCTGGTTTTTCTACACGTAGATAAAGACATTGAGATTGTCTTGGACTTAGAAGTAAGACAATTGCTGGGTGAGTTAAATGGGCTTAGCCCAAAGATTTGACGTCTTCTGGGCTACCAAAGGGCACATAACTTATAGTCAAAAGTTGAATATAGTAATGACCAGTCGCGATTGTACAGATTACAGAGTAGCCGGTTTCAATTAACAAAAAGACCCAGGCAAAAATGCAAAAGTGGAAAAACTGTTCCAGTGCTGCAGGTAAGAGGCTAATTCGACGTATTTTGTGACGAGAAATCGAATGGTGCAAACCGCGTTGCTCTCCGAAAAATACTTTTGCCTGTAGTGACAATTGAATGATCATTTATGTCATAATCACGTGCCCAGCAACGGCTCTTACTCCATGGAAACCAGGGAAATTTGCAATTTTTCAACAACTACCGATGCCTGGCTCAATTCGGCATCTTTTGGCACCTTACTGAAGTGGGTCAGTGTTCAGTTGTACTTTTTACAGCAGACTGTATCAAGTACCTTGTGTTTTTCATGTACAAATGGTGTGGTTTTTCTACACGTAGATAAAGACATTGAGATTGTCTTGCACTTAGAAGTAAGACAATTGCTGGGTGAGTTAAATGGGCTTAGCCCAAAAATTTGACGTCTTCTGGGCTACCGAAGGGCACATAACTTGTAGTCAAATTTTGAATATAGTAATGACCAGTAGCGATTGTACAGAGTACAGTGTAGCCGATTTCAATTAACAAAAAGACCAGGCAAAAATGCAAAAGTGGAAAAACTGTTCCAGTGCTGCAGGTAAGAGGCTAATTCGACCTATTTTGTGACGAGAAATCGAATGGTGCAAACCGCGATGCTCTCCGACCAATACTTTTGGCTGTAGTGACAATTGAATGATCATTTATGTCATAATCACGTGCCCAGCAACGGCTCTTACTCCATGGAAACCAGGGAAATTTGCAATTTTTCAACAGCTGCCGATGCCTGGCCCAATTCGGCATCTTTTGGCACCTTATAAATGTGGGTCAGTGTTTAGTTGTACTTTTTACAGCAGACTGTATCAAGTACCTTGTGTTTTTCATGTACAAATGGTATGGTTTTTCTACACGTAGATAAAGACATTGAGATTGTCTTGGACTTACAAGTAAGACAATTGCTGGGTGAGTTAATTGGGCTTAGCCGAAAGATTTGACGTCTTCTGGGCTACCGAAGGGCACATAACTTATAGTCAAAAGTTGAATATAGTAATGACCAGTCGCGATTGTACAGAGTACAGTGTAGCCGATTTCAATTAACAAAAAGACCAGGTAAAAATGCAAAAGTGGAAAAACTATTCCAGTGCTGCTGGTAAGAGGCTAATCCGACGTATTTTGTGACGAGAAATCGAATGGTGCAAACCGCGTTCCTCTCCGACCAATACTTTTGCCTGTAGTGACAATTGAATGATCATTTATGTCATAATCACGTGCCCAGCAACGGCTCTTACTCCATGGAAACCAGGGAAATTTGCAATTTTTCAACAACTACCGATGCCTGGCTCAATTCCGCATCTTTTGGCACCTTACTGAAGTGGGTCAGTGTTCAGTTGTACTTTTTACAGCAGACTGTATCAAGTACCTTGTGTTTTTCATGTACAAATGGTGTGGTTTTTCTACACGTAGATAAAGACATTGAGATTGTCTTGGACTTACAAGTAAGACAATCGCTGGGTGAGTTAATTGGGCTTAGCCCAAAGATTTGACGTCTTCTGGGCTACCGAAGGGCACATAACTTATAGTCAAAAGTTGAATATAGTAATGACCAGTCGCGATTGTACAGAGTACAGTGTAGCCGATTTCAATTAACAAAAAGACCAGGTAAAAATGCAAAAGTGGAAAAACTGTTCCAGTGCTGCTGGTAAGAGGCTAATCCGACGTATTTTGTGACGAGAAATCGAATGGTGCAAACCGCGTTGCTCTCCGACCAATACTTTTGGCTGTAGTGACAATTGAATGATCATTTATGTCATAATCACTTGCCCAGCAACAGCTCTTACTCCATGGAAATCAGGGAAATTTGCAATTTTTCAACAGCTGCCGATACCTGGCTCAATTCCGCATCTTTTGGCACCTTATTCATGTGGGTCTGTGGTCAGTTGTACTTTTTACAGCAGACTGTATCAAGTACCTTGTGTTTTTTATGTACAAATGGTGTGGTTTTTCTACACGTAGATAAAGACATTGAGATTGTCTTGGACTTAGAAGTAAGACAATTGCTGGGTGAGTTAAATGGGCTTAGCCCAAAGATTTGACGTCTTCTGGGCTACCAAAGGGCACATAACTTATAGTCAAAAGTTGAATATAGTAATGACCAGTCGCGATTGTACAGATTACAGAGTAGCCGGTTTCAATTAACAAAAAGACCAGGCAAAAATGCAAAAGTGGAAAAACTGTTCCAGTGCTGCAGGTAAGAGGCTAATTCGACGTATTTTGTGACGAGAAATCGAATGGTGCAAACCGCGTTGCTCTCCGACCAATACTTTTGCCTGTAGTGACAATTGAATGATCATTTATGTCATAATCACGTGCCCAGCAACGGCTCTTACTCCATGGAAACCAGGGAAATTTGCAATTTTTCAACAACTACCGATGCCTGGCTCAATTCGGCATCTTTTGGCACCTTACTAAAGTGGGTCAGTGTTCAGTTGTACTTTTTACAGCAGACTGTATCAAGTACCTTGTGTTTTTCATGTACAAATGGTGTGGTTTTTCTACACGTAGATAAAGACATTGAGATTGTCTTGCACTTAGAAGTAAGACAATTGCTGGGTGAGTTAAATGGGCTTAGCCCAAAAATTTGACGTCTTCTGGGCTACCGAAGGGCACATAACTTGTAGTCAAATTTTGAATATAGTAATGACCAGTAGCGATTGTACAGAGTACAGTGTAGCCGATTTCAATTAACAAAAAGACCAGGCAAAAATGCAAAAGTGGAAAAACTGTTCCAGTGCTGCAGGTAAGAGGCTAATTCGACCTATTTTGTGACGAGAAATCGAATGGTGCAAACCGCGATGCTCTCCGACCAATACTTTTGGCTGTAGTGACAATTGAATGATCATTTATGTCATAATCACGTGCCCAGCAACGGCTCTTACTCCATGGAAACCAGGGAAATTTGCAATTTTTCAACAGCTGCCGATGCCTGGCCCAATTCGGCATCTTTTGGCACCTTATAAATGTGGGTCAGTGTTTAGTTGTACTTTTTACAGCAGACTGTATCAAGTACCTTGTGTTTTTCATGTACAAATGGTATGGTTTTTCTACACGTAGATAAAGACATTGAGATTGTCTTGGACTTACAAGTAAGACAATTGCTGGGTGAGTTAATTGGGCTTAGCCGAAAGATTTGACGTCTTCTGGGCTACCGAAGGGCACATAACTTATAGTCAAAAGTTGAATATAGTAATGACCAGTCGCGATTGTACAGAGTACAGTGTAGCCGATTTCAATTAACAAAAAGACCAGGTAAAAATGCAAAAGTGGAAAAACTATTCCAGTGCTGCTGGTAAGAGGCTAATCCGACGTATTTTGTGACGAGAAATCGAATGGTGCAAACCGCGTTCCTCTCCGACCAATACTTTTGCCTGTAGTGACAATTGAATGATCATTTATGTCATAATCACGTGCCCAGCAACGGCTCTTACTCCATGGAAACCAGGGAAATTTGCAATTTTTCAACAACTACCGATGCCTGGCTCAATTCGGCATCTTTTGGCACCTTACTGAAGTGGGTCAGTGTTCAGTTGTACTTTTTACAGCAGACTGTATCAAGTACCTTGTGTTTTTCATGTACAAATGGTATGGTTTTTCTACACGTAGATAAAGACATTGAGATTGTCTTGGACTTAGAAGTAAGGCAATTGCTGGGTGAGTTAAATGGGCTTAGCCCAGAGATTTCAGCTCTTCTGGGCTACCGAAGGGCACATAACTTATAGTCAAAAGTTGAATATAGTAATGACCAGTCGCGATTGTACAGAGTACAGTGTAGCCGATTTCAATTAACAAAAAGACCAGGCAAAAATGCAAAAGTGGAAAAACTGTTCTAATGCTGCTGGTAAGAGGCTAATCCGACGTATTTTGTGACGAGAAATCGAATGGTGCAAACCGCGTTGCTCTCCGACCAATACTTTTGGCCGTAGTGACAATTGAATGATCATTTATGTCATAATCACGTGCCCAGCAACGGCTCTTACTCCATGGAAACCAGGGAAATTTGCAATTTTTCAACAGCTGCCGATGCCTGGCTCAATTCCGCATCTTTTGGCACCTTACTGAAGTGGGTCAGTGTTCAGTTGTACTTTTTACAGCAGACTGTATCAAGTACCTTGTGTTTTTCATGTACAAATGGTGTGGTTTTTCTACACGTAGATAAAGACATTGAGATTGTCTTCCACTTAGAAGTAAGGCAATTGCTGGGTGAGTTAAATGGGCTTGGCCCAAAGATTTGACGTCTTCTGGGCTACCGAAGGGCACATAACTTATAGTCAAAAGTTGAATATAGTAATGACCAGTCGCAATGGTACATAGTACAGTGTAGCCGATTTGAATTAACAAAAAGACCAGGCAAAAATGCAAAAGTGGAAAAACTGTTCCAGTGCTGCTGGTAAGAGGCTAATCCGACGTATTTTGTGACGAGAAATCGAATGGTGCAAACCGCGTTGCTCTCCGACCAATACTTTTGCCTGTACTGACAATTGAATGATCATTGATGTCATAATCACGTGCACAGCAACGGCTCTTACTCCGTGGAAACCAAGGAAGTTTGCAATTTTTCAACAGCTGCCGATGCCTGGCTCAATTCCAAATCTTTTGGCACCTTACTGAAGTGGGTGAGTGTTCAGTTGTACTTTTTACAGCAGACTGTATCAAGTACCTTGTGTTTTTCATGTACAAATGTTGTGGTTTTTCTACACGTAGATAAAGACATTGAGATTTTCTTCGACTTAAAAGTAAGGCAATTGCTGGGTGAGTTAAATGGGCTTAGCCCAAAGAGTTGACGTCTTCTGGGCTACCGAAAGGCACATAATTTATAGTCAAAAGTTGAATATAGTAATGACCAGTCGCAATGGTACATAGTACAGTGTAGCCGATTTTAATTAACAAAAAGACCAGGCAAAAATGCAAAAGTGGAAAAACTGTTCCAGTGCTGCTGGTAAGAGGCTAATCCGACGTATTTTGTGAGGAGAAATCGAATGGTGCAAACCGCGTTGCTCTCCGACCAATACTTTTGGCTGTAGTGACAATTGAATGATCATTTATGTCATAATCACGTGCCCAGCAACGGCTCTTACTCCATGGAAACCAGGGAAATTTGCAATTTTTCAACAGCTGCCGATGCCTGGCTCAATTCCGCATCTTTTGGCACCTTACTGAAGTGGGTCAGTGTTCAGTTGTACTTTTTACAGCAGACTGTATCAAGTACCTTGTGTTTTTCACGTACAAATGGTGTGGTTTTTCTACACGTAGATAAAGACATTGAGATTGTCTTGCACTTAGAAGTAAGGCAATTGCTGGGTGAGTTAAATGGGCTTAGCCCAAAGATTTCAGGTCTTCTGGGCTACCGAAGGGCACATAACTTATAGTCAAAAGTTGAATATAGTAATGACCAGTCGCAATGGTACATAGTACAGTGTAGCCGATTTCAATTAACAAAAAGACCAGGCAAAAATGCAAAAGTGGAAAAACTGTTCCAGTGCTGCTGGTAAGAGGCTAATCCGACGTATTTTGTGACGAGAAATCGAATGGTGCAAACCGCGTTGCTCTCCGACCAATACTTTTGCCTGTACTGACAATTGAATGATCATTGATGTCATAATCACGTGCACAGCAACGGCTCTTACTCCATGGAAACCAGGGAACTTTGCAATTTTTCAACAGCTGCCGATGCCTGGCTCAATTCCGCATCTTTTGGCACCTTACTGAAGTGGGTCAGTGTTCAGTTGTACTTTTTACAGCAGACTGTATCAAGTACCTTGTGTTTTTTACGTACAAATGGTGTGGTTTTTCTACACGTAGATAAAAACATTGAGATTGTCTTGCACTTAGAAGTAAGGCAATTGCTGGGTGAGTTAAATGGGCTTAGCCCAAAGATTTGACGTCTTCTGGGCTACCGAAGGGCACATAACTTATAGTCAAAAGTTGAATATAGTAATGACCAGTCGCAATGGTACATAGTACAGTGTAGCCGATTTCAATTAACAAAAAGACCAGGCAAAAATGGAAAAGTGGAAAAACTGTTCCAGTGCTGCTGGTAAGAGGCTAATCCGACGTATTTTGTGACGAGAAATCGAATGGTGCAAACCGCGTTGCTCTCCGACCAATACTTTTGCCTGTACTGACAATTGAATGATCATTGATGTCATAATCACGTGCACAGCAACGGCTCTTACTCCATGGAAACCAGGGAACTTTGCAATTTTTCAACAGCTGCCGATACCTGGCTCAATTCCGCATCTTTTGGCACCTTATTCATGTGGGTCTGTGGTCAGTTGTACTTTTTACAGCAGACTGTATCAAGTACCTTGTGTTTTTTATGTACAAATGGTGTGGTTTTTCTACACGTAGATAAAGACATTGAGATTGTCTTGGACTTAGAAGTAAGACAATTGCTGGGTGAGTTAAATGGGCTTAGCCCAAAGATTTGACGTATTCTGGGCTACGGAAAGGCACATAACTTATAGTCAAAAGTTGAATATAGTAATGACCAGTCGCGATTGTACAGAGTACAGTGTAGCCGATTTCAATTAACAAAAAGACCAGGTAAAAATGCAAAAGTGGAAAAACTGTCCCCGTGCTGCTGGTAAGAGGCTAATCCGACGTATTTTGTGACGAGAAATCGAATGGTGCAAACCGCGTTGCTCTCCGACCAATACTTTTGGCTGTAGTGACAATTGAATGATCATTTATGTCATAATCACGTGCCCAGCAACGGCTCTTACTCCATGGAAACCAGGGAAATTTGCAATTTTTCAAAAGCTGCCGATGCCTGGCTCAATTCCGCATCTTTTGGCACCTTATTCATGTGGGTCTGTGGTCAGTTGTACTTTTTACAGCAGACTGTATCAAGTACCTTGTGTTTTTTATGTACAAATGGTGTGGTTTTTCTACAAGTAGATAAAGACATTGAGACTGTCTTGGACTTAGAAGTAAGACAATTGCCGGGTGAGTTAAATGCGCTTGGCCCAAAGATTTCAGGTCTTCTGGGCTACCGAAGGGCACATAACTTATAGTCAAAAGTTGAATATAGTAATGACTAGTTGCGATTGTACAGAGTACAGTGTAGCCGGTTTCAATTAACAAAAAGACCAGGCAAAAATGTAAAAGTGGAAAAACTGTTCCAGTGCTACTAGTAAGAGGCTAATCCGAAGTATTTTGTGACGAGAAATCGAATGGTGCAAACCGCGTTGCTCTCCGACCAATACTTTTGGCTGTAGCGACAATTGAATGATCATTGATGTCATAATCACGTGCCCAGCAACGGCTCTTACTCCATAGAAACCAGGGATATTTGCAATTTTTCAACAGCTGCCGATGCTTGGCTCAATTCCGAATCTTTTGGCACCTTACTGAAGTGGGTCAGTGTTTAGTTATACTTTTTACAGCAGACTGTATCAAGTACCTTGTGTTTTTCATGTACAAATGGTGTGGTTTTTCTACACGTAGATAAAGACATTGAGATTGTCTTCGATTTAGAAGTAAGGCAATTGCTGGGTGAGTTAAATGGGCTTAGCCCAAAGATTTGACGTCTTCTGGGCTACCGAAGGGCACATAACATATAGTCAAAAGTTGAATATAGTAATGACCAGTCGCGATGGTACATAGTACAGTGTAGCCGATTTCAATTAACAAAAAGACCAGGCAAAAATGCAAAATTGGAAAAATTGTTCCAGTGCTGCTGGCAAGAGGCTAATCCGACGTATTTTGTAACGAGAAATCGAATGGTGCAATCCGCGTTGCTCTCCGACCAATACTTTTGGCTGTAGTGACAATTGAATGATCATTTATATCATAATCACGTGCACAGCAACGGCTCTTACTCCATGGAAACCAGGGAAATTTGCAATTTTTCAACAGCTGCCGATGCCTGGCTCAATTCCGCATCTTTTGGCACCTTACTGAAGTGGGTCAGTGTTCAGTTGTACTTTTTACAGCAGACTGTATCAAGTACCTTGTGTTTTTTATGTACAAATGGTCTGGTTTTTCTACACGTAGATAAAGACATTGAGATTGTCTTGGACTTAGAAGTAAGACAATTGCTAGGTGAGTTAAATGGGATTAGCCCAAAGATTTCAGGTCTTCTGGGCTACCGAAGGGCACATAACTTATAGTCAAAAGTTGAATATAGTAATGACCAGTCGCAATTGTACATAGTACAGTGTAGCCGATTTCAATTAACAAAAAGACCAGGTAAAAATGCAAAAGTGGAAAAACTGTTCCAGTGCTGCTGGTAAGAAGCTAATCCGACGTATTTTGTGACGAGAAATCGAATGGTGCAAACCGCGTTGCTCTCCGACCAATACTTTTGGCTGTAGCGACAATTGAATGATCATTTATGTCATAATCACGTGCCCAGCAACGGCTCTTACTCCATGGAAACCAGGGAAATTTGCAATTTTTCAACAGCTGCCGATGCCTGGCTCAATTCCGCATCTTTTGGCACCTTATAAATGTGGGTCAGTGTTTAGTTGTACTTTTTACAGCAGACTGTATCAAGTACCTTGTGTTTTTTATGTACAAATGGTGTGGTTTTTCTACACGTAGATAAAGACATTGAGATTGTCTTGGACGTAGAAGTAAGACAATTGCTGGGTGAGTTAAATGGGCTTGGCCCAAAGATTTGACGTCTTCTGGGCTACCGAAGGGCACATAACTTATAGTCAAAAGTTGAATATAGTAATGACCAGTCGCGATTGTACAGAGTACAGTGTAGCCGGTTTCAATTAACAAAAAGACCAGGCAAAAATGCAAAAGTGGAAAAACTGTTCCAGTGCTGCTGGTAAGAGGCTAATCCGACGTATTTTGTGAGGAGAAATCGAATGGTGCAAACCGCGTTGCTCTCCGACCAATACTTTTGCCTGTAGTGACAATTGAATGATCATTTATGTCATAATCACGTGCCCAGCAACGGCTCTTACTCCATGGAAACCAGGGAAATTTGCAATTTTTCAACAACTACCGATGCTTGGCTCAATTCCGCATCTTTTGGCACCTTACTGAAGTGGGTCAGTGTTCAGTTGTACTTTTTACAGCAGGCTGTATCAAGTACCTTGTGTTTTTCATGTACAAATGGTGTGGTTTTTCTACACGTAGATAAAGACATTGAGATTGTCTTGCACTTAGAAGTAAGGCAATTGCTGGGTGAGTTAAATGGGCTTAGCCCAGAGATTTCAGGTCTTCTGGGCTACCGAAGGGCACATAACTTATAGTCAAAAGTTGAATATAGTAATGACCAGTCGCGATTGTACAGAGTACAGTGTAGCCGATTTCAATTAACAAAAAGACCAGGCAAAAATGCAAAAGTGGAAAAACTGTTCTAGTGCTGCTGGTAAGAGGCTAATCCGACGTATTTTGTGACGAGAAATCGAATGGTGCAAACCGCGTTCCTCTCCGACCAATACTTTTGGCTGTAGTGACAATTGAATGATCATTGATGTCATAATCACGTGCACAGCAACGGCTCTTACTCCATGGAAACCAGGGAACTTTGCAATTTTTCAACAGCTGCCGATGCCTGGCTCAATTCCGCATCTTTTGGCACCTTACTGAAGTGGGTCAGTGTTCAGTTGTACTTTTTACAGCAGACTGTATCAAGTACCTTGTGTTTTTTACGTACAAATGGTGTGTTTTTTCTACACGTAGATAAAAACATTGAGATTGTCTTGCACTTAGAAGTAAGGCAATTGCTGGGTGAGTTAAATGGGCTTAGCCCAAAGATTTGACGTCTTCTGGGCTACCGAAGGGCACATAACTTATAGTCAAAAGTTGAATATAGTAATGACCAGTCGCAATGGTACATAGTACAGTGTAGCCGATTTCAATTAACAAAAAGACCAGGCAAAAATGGAAAAGTGGAAAAACTGTTCCAGTGCTGCTGGTAAGAGGCTAATCCGACGTATTTTGTGACGAGAAATCGAATGGTGCAAACCGCGTTGCTCTCCGACCAATACTTTTGGCTGTAGCGACAATTGAATGATCATTGATGTCATAATCACGTGCCCAGCAACGGCTCTTACTCCATAGAAACCAGGGATATTTGCAATTTTTCAACAGCTGCCGATGCTTGGCTCAATTCCGAATCTTTTGGCACCTTACTGAAGTGGGTCAGTGTTTAGTTATACTTTTTACAGCAGACTGTATCAAGTACCTTGTGTTTTTCATGTACAAATGGTGTGGTTTTTCTACACGTAGATAAAGACATTGAGATTGTCTTCGATTTAGAAGTAAGGCAATTGCTGGGTGAGTTAAATGGGCTTAGCCCAAAGATTTGACGTCTTCTGGGCTACCGAAGGGCACATAACATATAGTCAAAAGTTGAATATAGTAATGACCAGTCGCGATGGTACAGAGTACAGTGTAGCCGATTTCAATTAACAAAAAGACCAGGCAAAAATGCAAAATTGGAAAAATTGTTCCAGTGCTGCTGGTAAGAGGCTAATCCGACGTATTTTGTAACGAGAAATCGAATGGTGCAATCCGCGTTGCTCTCCGACCAATACTTTTGGCTGTAGTGACAATTGAATGATCATTTATATCATAATCACGTGCACAGCAACGGCTCTTACTCCATGGAAACCAGGGAAATTTGCAATTTTTCAACAGCTGCCGATGCCTGGCTCAATTTTGCATCTTTTGGCACCTTACTGAAGTGGGTCAGTGTTCAGTTGTACTTTTTACAGCAGACTGTATCAAGTACCTTGTGTTTTTTATGTACAAATGGTCTGGTTTTTCTACACGTAGATAAAGACATTGAGATTGTCTTGGACTTAGAAGTAAGACAATTGCTGGGTGAGTTAAATGGGATTAGCCCAAAGTTTTCAGGTCTTCTGGGCTACCGAAGGGCACATAACTTATAGTCAAAAGTTGAATATAGTAATGACCAGTCGCAATTGTACATAGTACAGTGTAGCCGATTTCAATTAACAAAAAGACCAGGTAAAAATGCAAAAGTGGAAAAACTGTTCCAGTGCTGCTGGTAAGAAGCTAATCCGACCTATTTTGTGACGAGAAATCGAATGGTGCAAACCGCGTTGCTCTCCGACCAATACTTTTGGCTGTAGCGACAATTGAATGATCATTTATGTCATAATCACGTGCCCAGCAACGGCTCTTACTCCATGGAAACCAGGGAAATTTGCAATTTTTCAACAGCTGCCGATGCCTGGCTCAATTCCGCATCTTTTGGCACCTTATAAATGTGGGTCAGTGTTTAGTTGTACTTTTTACAGCAGACTGTATCAAGTACCTTGTGTTTTTTATGTACAAATGGTGTGGTTTTTCTACACGTAGATAAAGACATTGAGATTGTCTTGGACGTAGAAGTAAGACAATTGCTGGGTGAGTTAAATGGGCTTGGCCCAAAGATTTGACGTCTTCTGGGCTACCGAAGGGCACATAACTTATAGTCAAAAGTTGAATATAGTAATGACCAGTCGCGATTGTACAGAGTACAGTGTAGCCGGTTTCAATTAACAAAAAGACCAGGCAAAAATGCAAAAGTGGAAAAACTGTTCCAGTGCTGCTGGTAAGAGGCTAATCCGACGTATTTTGTGACGAGAAATCGAATGGTGCAAACCGCGTTGCTCTCCGACCAATACTTTTGCCTGTAGTGACAATTGAATGATCATTTATGTCATAATCACGTGCCCAGCAACGGCTCTTACTCCATGGAAACCAGGGAAATTTGCAATTTTTCAACAACTACCGATGCTTGGCTCAATTCCGCATCTTTTGGCACCTTACTGAAGTGGGTCAGTGTTCAGTTGTACTTTTTACAGCAGGCTGTATCAAGTACCTTGTGTTTTTCATGTACAAATGGTGTGGTTTTTCTACACGTAGATAAAGACATTGAGATTGTCTTGCACTTAGAAGTAAGGCAATTGCTGGGTGAGTTAAATGGGCTTAGCCCAGAGATTTCAGGTCTTCTGGGCTACCGAAGGGCACATAACTTATAGTCAAAAGTTGAATATAGTAATGACCAGTCGCGATTGTACAGAGTACAGTGTAGCCGATTTCAATTAACAAAAAGACCAGGCAAAAATGCAAAAGTGGAAAAACTGTTCTAGTGCTGCTGGTAAGAGGCTAATCCGACGTATTTTGTGACGAGAAATCGAATGGTGCAAACCGCGTTGCTCTACGACCAATACTTTTGGCTGTAGTGACAATTGAATGATCATTGATGTCTTGATGTCATAATCACGTGCACAGCAACGGCTCTTACTCCATGGAAACCAGGGAACTTTGCAATTTTTCAACAGCTGCCGATGCCTGGCTCAATTCCGCATCTTTTGGCACCTTACTGAGTGGGTCAGTGTTCAGTTGTACTTTTTACAGCAGACTGTATCAAGTACCTTGTGTTTTTTACGTACAAATGGTGTGTTTTTTCTACACGTAGATAAAAACATTGAGATTGTCTTGCACTTAGAAGTAAGGCAATTGCTGGGTGAGTTAAATGGGCTTAGCCCAAAGATTTGACGTCTTCTGGGCTACCGAAGGGCACATAACTTATAGTCAAAAGTTGAATATAGTAATGACCAGTCGCAATGGTACATAGTACAGTGTAGCCGATTTCAATTAACAAAAAGACCAGGCAAAAATGGAAAAGTGGAAAAACTGTTCCAGTGCTGCTGGTAAGAGGCTAATCCGACGTATTTTGTGAGGAGAAATCGAATGGTGCAAACCGCGTTTGCTCTCCGACCAATACTTTTGCCTGTAGTGACAATTGAATGATCATTTATGTCATAATCACGTGCACAGCAACGGCTCTTACTCCATGGAAACCAGGGAACTTTGCAATTTTTCAACAGCTGCCGATACCTGGCTCAATTCCGCATCTTTTGGCACCTTATTCATGTGGGTCTGTGTCAGTTGTACTTTTTACAGCAGACTGTATCAAGTACCTTGTGTTTTTTATGTACAAATGGTGTGGTTTTTCTACACGTAGATAAAGACATTGAGATTGTCTTGGACTTAGAAGTAAGACAATTGCTGGGTGAGTTAAATGGCTTGGCCCAAAGATTTGACGTCTTCTGGGCTACGGAAAGGCACATAACTTATAGTCAAAAGTTGAATATAGTAATGACCAGTCGCGATTGTACAGAGTACAGTGTAGCCGATTTCAATTAACAAAAAGACCAGGCAAAAATGCAAAAGTGGAAAAACTGTCCCCGTGCTGCTGGTAAGAAGCTAATCCGACGTATTTTGTGACGAGAAATCGAATGGTGCAAACCGCGTTGCTCTCCGACCAATACTTTTGCCTGTAGTGACAATTGAATGATCATTTATGTCATAATCACGTGCCCAGCAACGGCTCTTACTCCATGGAAACCAGGGAAATTTGCAATTTTCAACAACTACCGATGCTTGGCTCATTCCGCATCTTTTGGCACCTTACTGAAGTGGGTCAGTGTTCAGTTGTACTTTTTACAGCAGGCTGTATCAAGTACCTTGTGTTTTTCATGTACAAATGGTGTGGTTTTTCTACACGTAGATAAAGACATTGAGATTGTCTTGCACTTAGAAGTAAGGCAATTGCTGGGTGAGTTAATGGGCTTAGCCCAGAGATTTCAGGTCTTCTGGGCTACCGAAGGGCACATAACTTATAGTCAAAAGTTGAATATAGTAATGACCAGTCGCGATTGTACAGAGTACAGTGTAGCCGATTTCAATTAACAAAAAGACCAGGCAAAAATGCAAAAGTGGAAAAACTGTTCTAGTGCTGCTGGTAAGAGGCTAATCCGACGTATTTTGTGACGAGAAATCGAATGGTGCAAACCGCGTTGCTCTCCGACCAATACTTTTGCCTGTAGTGACAATTGAATGATCATTTATGTCATAATCACGTGCCCAGCAACGGCTCTTACTCCATGGAAACCAGGGAAATTTGCAATTTTTCAACAGCTGCCGATGCCTGGCTCAATTCCGCATCTTTTGGCACCTTATAAATGTGGGTCAGTGTTTAGTTGTACTTTTTACAGCAGACTGTATCAAGTACCTTGTGTTTTTTATGTACAAATGGTGTGGTTTTTCTACACGTAGATAAAGACATTGAGATTGTCTTGGACGTAGAAGTAAGACAATTGCTGGGTGAGTTAAATGGGCTTGGCCCAAAGATTTGACGTCTTCTGGGCTACCGAAGGGCACATAACTTATAGTCAAAAGTTGAATATAGTAATGACCAGTCGCGATTGTACAGAGTACAGTGTAGCCGGTTTCAATTAACAAAAAGACCAGCAAAAATGCAAAAGTGGAAAAACTGTTCAGTGCTGCTGGTAAGAGGCTAATCCGACGTATTTTGTGACGAGAAATCGAATGGTGCAAACCGCGTTGCTCTCCGACCAATACTTTTGCCTGTAGTGACAATTGAATGATCATTTATGTCATAATCACGTGCCCAGCAACGGCTCTTACTCCATGGAAACCAGGAATTTGCAATTTTTCAACAACTACCGATGCTTGGCTCAATTCCGCATCTTTTGGCACCTTACTGAAGTGGGTCAGTGTTCAGTTGTACTTTTTACAGCAGGCTGTATCAAGTACCTTGTGTTTTTCATGTACAAATGTGTGGTTTTTCTACACGTAGATAAAGACATTGAGATTGTCTTGCACTTAGAAGTAAGGCAATTGCTGGGTGAGTTAAATGGGCTTAGCCCAGAGATTTTCAGGTCTTCTGGGCTACCGAAGGGCACATAACTTATAGTCAAAAGTTGAATATAGTAATGACCAGTCGCGATTGTACAGAGTACAAGTGTAGCCGATTTCAATTAACAAAAAGACCAGGCAAAAATGCAAAGTGGAAAAACTGTTCTAGTGCTGCTGGTAAGAGGCTAATCCGACGTATTTTGTGACGAGAAATCGAATGGTGCAAACCGCGTTGCTCTACGACCAATACTTTTGGCTGTAGTGACAATTGAATGATCATGTGATGTCATAATCACGTGCACAGCAACGGCTCTTACTCCATGGAAACCAGGGAACTTTGCAATTTTTCAACAGCTGCCGATGCCTGGCTCAATTCCGCATCTTTTGGCACCTTACTGAAGTGGGTCAGTGTTCAGTTGTACTTTTTACAGCAGACTGTATCAAGTACCCTTGTGTTTTTTACGTACAAATGGTGTGTTTTTTCTACACGTAGATAAAAACATTGAGATTGTCTTGCACTTAGAAGTAAGGCAATTGCTGGTGAGTTAAATGGGCTTAGCCCAAAGATTTGACGTCTTCTGGGCTAACCGAAGGGCACATAACTTATAGTCAAAAGTTGAATATAGTAATGACCAGTCGCAATGGTACATAGTACAGTGTAGCCGATTTCAATTAACAAAAAGACCAGGCAAAAATGGAAAAGTGAAAAACTGTTCCAGTGCTGCTGGTAAGAGGCTAATCCGACGTATTTTGTGAGGAGAAATCGAATGGTGCAAACCGCGTTGCTCTCCGACCAATACTTTTGCCTGTAGTGACAATTGAATGATCATTTATGTCATAATCACGTGCACAGCAACGGCTCTTACTCCATGGAAACCAGGGAACTTTGCAATTTTTCAACAGCTGCCGATACCTGGCTCAATTCCGCATCTTTTGGCACCTTATTCATGTGGGTCTGTGGTCAGTTGTACTTTTTACAGCAGACTGTATCAAGTACCTTGTGTTTTTTATGTACAAATGGTGTGGTTTTTCTACACGTAGATAAAGACATTGAGATTGTCTTGGACTTAGAAGTAAGACAATTGCTGGGTGAGTTAAATGGGCTTGGCCCAAAGATTTGACGTCTTCTGGGCTACGGAAAGGCACATAACTTATAGTCAAAAGTTGAATATAGTAATGACCAGTCGCGATTGTACAGAGTACAGTGTAGCCGATTTCAATTAACAAAAAGACCAGGCAAAAATGCAAAAGTGGAAAAACTGTCCCCGTGCTGCTGGTAAGAAGCTAATCCGACGTATTTTGTGACGAGAAATCGAATGGTGCAAACCGCGTTGCTCTCCGACCAATACTTTTGCCTGTAGTGACAATTGAATGATCATTTATGTCATAATCACGTGCCCAGCAACGGCTCTTACTCCATGGAAACCAGGGAAATTTGCAATTTTTCAACAACTACCGATGCTTGGCTCAATTCCGCATCTTTTGGCACCTTACTGAAGTGGGTCAGTGTTCAGTTGTACTTTTTACAGCAGGCTGTATCAAGTACCTTGTGTTTTTCATGTACAAATGGTGTGGTTTTTCTACACGTAGATAAAGACATTGAGATTGTCTTGCACTTAGAAGTAAGGCAATTGCTGGGTGAGTTAAATGGGCTTAGCCCAGAGATTTCAGGTCTTCTGGGCTACCGAAGGGCACATAACTTATAGTCAAAAGTTGAATATAGTAATGACCAGTCGCGATTGTACAGAGTACAGTGTAGCCGATTTCAATTAACAAAAAGACCAGGCAAAAATGCAAAAGTGGAAAAACTGTTCTAGTGCTGCTGGTAAGAGGCTAATCCGACGTATTTTGTGACGAGAAATCGAATGGTGCAAACCGCGTTGCTCTCCGACCAATACTTTTGCCTGTAGTGACAATTGAATGATCATTTATGTCATAATCACGTGCACAGCAACGGCTCTTACTCCATGGAAACCAGGGAACTTTGCAATTTTTCAACAGCTGCCGATGCCTGGCTCAATTCCGCATCTTTTGGCACCTTACTGAAGTGGGTCAGTGTTCAGTTGTACTTTTTACAGCAGACTGTATCAAGTACCTTGTGTTTTTTACGTACAAATGGTGTGGTTTTTCTACACGTAGATAAAAACATTGAGATTGTCTTGCACTTAGAAGTAAGGCAATTGCTGGGTGAGTTAAATGGGCTTAGCCCAAAGATTTGACGTCTTCTGGGCTACCGAAGGGCACATAACTTATAGTCAAAAGTTGAATATAGTAATGACCAGTCGCAATGGTACATAGTACAGTGTAGCCGATTTCAATTAACAAAAAGACCAGGCAAAAATGCAAAAGTGGAAAAACTGTTCCAGTGCTGCTGGTAAGAGGCTAATCCGACGTATTTTGTGACGAGAAATCGAATGGTGCAAACCGCGTTGCTCTCCGACCAATACTTTTGCCTGTACTGACAATTGAATGATCATTGATGTCATAATCACGTGCACAGCAACGGCTCTTACTCCGTGGAAACCAAGGAAGTTTGCAATTTTTCAACAGCTGCCGATGCCTGGCTCAATTCCGCATCTTTTGGCACCTTACTGAAGTGGGTCAGTGTTCAGTTGTACTTTTTACAGCAGACTGTATCAAGTACCTTGTGTTTTTTACGTACAAATGGTGTGGTTTTTCTACACGTAGATAAAAACATTGAGATTGTCTTGCACTTAGAAGTAAGGCAATTGCTGGGTGAGTTAAATGGGCTTAGCCCAAAGATTTGACGTCTTCTGGGCTACCGAAGGGCACATAACTTATAGTCAAAAGTTGAATATAGTAATGACCAGTCGCAATGGTACATAGTACAGTGTAGCCGATTTCAATTAACAAAAAGACCAGGCAAAAATGCAAAAGTGGAAAAACTGTTCCAGTGCTGCTGGTAAGAGGCTAATCCGACGTATTTTGTGACGAGAAATCGAATGGTGCAAACCGCGTTGCTCTCCGACCAATACTTTTGCCTGTACTGACAATTGAATGATCATTGATGTCATAATCACGTGCACAGCAACGGCTCTTACTCCGTGGAAACCAAGGAAGTTTGCAATTTTTCAACAGCTGCCGATGCCTGGCTCAATTCCAAATCTTTTGGCACCTTACTGAAGTGGGTCAGTGTTCAGTTGTACTTTTTACAGCAGACTGTATCAAGTACCTTGTGTTTTTCATGTACAAATGTTGTGGTTTTTCTACACGTAGATAAAGACATTGAGATTTTCTTCGACTTAAAAGTAAGGCAATTGCTGGGTGAGTTAAATGGGCTTAGCCCAAAGAGTTGACGTCTTCTGGGCTACCGAAAGGCACATAATTTATAGTCAAAAGTTGAATATAGTAATGACCAGTCGCAATGGTACATAGTACAGTGTAGCCGATTTTAATTAACAAAAAGACCAGGCAAAAATGCAAAAGTGGAAAAACTGTTCCAGTGCTGCTGGTAAGAGGCTAATCCGACGTATTTTGTGAGGAGAAATCGAATGGTGCAAACCGCGTTGCTCTCCGACCAATACTTTTGGCTGTAGTGACAATTGAATGATCATTTATGTCATAATCACGTGCCCAGCAACGGCTCTTACTCCATGGAAACCAGGGAAATTTGCAATTTTTCAAAAGCTGCCGATGCCTGGCTCAATTCCGCATCTTTTGGCACCTTACTGAAGTGGGTCAGTGTTCAGTTGTACTTTTTACAGCAGACTGTATCAAGTACCTTGTGTTTTTCACGTACAAATGGTGTGGTTTTTCTACACGTAGATAAAGACATTGAGATTGTCTTGCACTTAGAAGTAAGGCAATTGCTGGGTGAGTTAAATGGGCTTAGCCCAAAGATTTCAGGTCTTCTGGGCTACCGAAGGGCACATAACTTATAGTCAAAAGTTGAATATAGTAATGACCAGTCGCAATGGTACATAGTACAGTGTAGCCGATTTCAATTAAGAAAAAGACCAGGCAAAAATGCAAAAGTGGAAAAACTGTTCCAGTGCTGCTGGTAAGAGGCTAATCCGACGTATTTTGTGACGAGAAATCGAATGGTGCAAACCGCGTTGCTCTCCGACCAATACTTTTGCCTGTACTGACAATTGAATGATCATTGATGTCATAATCACGTGCACAGCAACGGCTCTTACTCCATGGAAACCAGGGAACTTTGCAATTTTTCAACAGCTGCCGATGCCTGGCTCAATTCCGCATCTTTTGGCACCTTACTGAAGTGGGTCAGTGTTCAGTTGTACTTTTTACAGCAGACTGTATCAAGTACCTTGTGTTTTTTACGTACAAATGGTGTGGTTTTTCTACACGTAGATAAAAACATTGAGATTGTCTTGCACTTAGAAGTAAGGCAATTGCTGGGTGAGTTAAATGGGCTTAGCCCAAAGATTTGACGTCTTCTGGGCTACCGAAGGGCACATAACTTATAGTCAAAAGTTGAATATAGTAATGACCAGTCGCAATGGTACATAGTACAGTGTAGCCGATTTCAATTAACAAAAAGACCAGGCAAAAATGGAAAAGTGGAAAAACTGTTCCAGTGCTGCTGGTAAGAGGCTAATCCGACGTATTTTGTGACGAGAAATCGAATGGTGCAAACCGCGTTGCTCTCCGACCAATACTTTTGCCTGTAGTGACAATTGAATGATCATTTATGTCATAATCACGTGCACAGCAACGGCTCTTACTCCATGGAAACCAGGGAACTTTGCAATTTTTCAACAGCTGCCGATACCTGGCTCAATTCCGCATCTTTTGGCACCTTATTCATGTGGGTCTGTGGTCAGTTGTACTTTTTACAGCAGACTGTATCAAGTACCTTGTGTTTTTTATGTACAAATGGTGTGGTTTTTCTACACGTAGATAAAGACATTGAGATTGTCTTGGACTTAGAAGTAAGACAATTGCTGGGTGAGTTAAATGGGCTTAGCCCAAAGATTTGACGTATTCTGGGCTACGGAAAGGCACATAACTTATAGTCAAAAGTTGAATATAGTAATGACCAGTCGCGATTGTACAGAGTACAGTGTAGCCGATTTCAATTAACAAAAAGACCAGGTAAAAATGCAAAAGTGGAAAAACTGTCCCCGTGCTGCTGGTAAGAGGCTAATCCGACGTATTTTGTGACGAGAAATCGAATGGTGCAAACCGCGTTGCTCTCCGACCAATACTTTTGGCTGTAGTGACAATTGAATGATCATTTATGTCATAATCACGTGCCCAGCAACGGCTCTTACTCCATGGAAACCAGGGAAATTTGCAATTTTTCAAAAGCTGCCGATGCCTGGCTCAATTCCGCATCTTTTGGCACCTTATTCATGTGGGTCTGTGGTCAGTTGTACTTTTTACAGCAGACTGTATCAAGTACCTTGTGTTTTTTATGTACAAATGGTCTGGTTTTTCTACAAGTAGATAAAGACATTGAGATTGTCTTGGACTTAGAAGTAAGACAATTGCCGGGTGAGTTAAATGCGCTTGGCCCAAAGATTTCAGGTCTTCTGGGCTACCGAAGGGCACATAACTTATAGTCAAAAGTTGAATATAGTAATGACTAGTTGCGATTGTACAGAGTACAGTGTAGCCGGTTTCAATTAACAAAAAGACCAGGCAAAAATGTAAAAGTGGAAAAACTGTTCCAGTGCTACTAGTAAGAGGCTAATCCGAAGTATTTTGTGACGAGAAATCGAATGGTGCAAACCGCGTTGCTCTCCGACCAATACTTTTGGCTGTAGCGACAATTGAATGATCATTGATGTCATAATCACGTGCCCAGCAACGGCTCTTACTCCATAGAAACCAGGGATATTTGCAATTTTTCAACAGCTGCCGATGCTTGGCTCAATTCCGAATCTTTTGGCACCTTACTGAAGTGGGTCAGTGTTTAGTTATACTTTTTACAGCAGACTGTATCAAGTACCTTGTGTTTTTCATGTACAAATGGTGTGGTTTTTCTACACGTAGATAAAGACATTGAGATTGTCTTCGATTTAGAAGTAAGGCAATTGCTGGGTGAGTTAAATGGGCTTAGCCCAAAGATTTGACGTCTTCTGGGCTACCGAAGGGCACATAACATATAGTCAAAAGTTGAATATAGTAATGACCAGTCGCGATGGTACATAGTACAGTGTAGCCGATTTCAATTAACAAAAAGACCAGGCAAAAATGCAAAATTGGAAAAATTGTTCCAGTGCTGCTGGCAAGAGGCTAATCCGACGTATTTTGTAACGAGAAATCGAATGGTGCAATCCGCGTTGCTCTCCGACCAATACTTTTGGCTGTAGTGACAATTGAATGATCATTTATATCATAATCACGTGCACAGCAACGGCTCTTACTCCATGGAAACCAGGGAAATTTGCAATTTTTCAACAGCTGCCGATGCCTGGCTCAATTTTGCATCTTTTGGCACCTTACTGAAGTGGGTCAGTGTTCAGTTGTACTTTTTACAGCAGACTGTATCAAGTACCTTGTGTTTTTTATGTACAAATGGTCTGGTTTTTCTACACGTAGATAAAGACATTGAGATTGTCTTGGACTTAGAAGTAAGACAATTGCTAGGTGAGTTAAATGGGATTAGCCCAAAGATTTCAGGTCTTCTGGGCTACCGAAGGGCACATAACTTATAGTCAAAAGTTGAATATAGTAATGACCAGTCGCAATTGTACATAGTACAGTGTAGCCGATTTCAATTAACAAAAAGACCAGGTAAAAATGCAAAAGTGGAAAAAACTGTTCCAGTGCTGCTGGTAAGAAGCTAATCCGACGTATTTTGTGACGAGAAATCGAATGGTGCAAACCGCGTTGCTCTCCGACCAATACTTTTGGCTGTAGCGACAATTGAATGATCATTTATGTCATAATCACGTGCACAGCAACGGCTCTTACTCCATGGAAACCAGGGAAATTTGCAATTTTTCAACAGCTGCCGATGCCTGGCTCAATTCCGCATCTTTTGGCACCTTATAAATGTGGGTCAGTGTTTAGTTGTACTTTTTACAGCAGACTGTATCAAGTACCTTGTGTTTTTTATGTACAAATGGTGTGGTTTTTCTACACGTAGATAAAGACATTGAGATTGTCTTGGACGTAGAAGTAAGACAATTGCTGGGTGAGTTAAATGGGCATGGCCCAAAGATTTGACGTCTTCTGGGCTACCGAAGGGCACATAACTTATAGTCAAAAGTTGAATATAGTAATGACCAGTCGCGATTGTACAGAGTACAGTGTAGCCGGTTTCAATTAACAAAAAGACCAGGCAAAAATGCAAAAGTGGAAAAACTGTTCCAGTGCTGCTGGTAAGAGGCTAATCCGACGTATTTTGTGAGGAGAAATCGAATGGTGCAAACCGCGTTGCTCTCCGACCAATACTTTTGCCTGTAGTGACAATTGAATGATCATTTATGTCATAATCACGTGCCCAGCAACGGCTCTTACTCCATGGAAACCAGGGAAATTTGCAATTTTTCAACAACTACCGATGCTTGGCTCAATTCCGCATCTTTTGGCACCTTACTGAAGTGGGTCAGTGTTCAGTTGTACTTTTTACAGCAGGCTGTATCAAGTACCTTGTGTTTTTCATGTACAAATGGTGTGGTTTTTCTACACGTAGATAAAGACATTGAGATTGTCTTGCACTTAGAAGTAAGACAATTGCTGGGTGAGTTTAATGGGCTTAGCCCAGAGATTTCAGGTCTTCTGGGCTACCGAAGGGCACATAACTTATAGTCAAAAGTTGAATATAGTAATGACCAGTCGCGATTGTACAGAGTACAGTGTAGCCGATTTCAATTAACAAAAAGACCAGGCAAAAATGCAAAAGTGGAAAAACTGTTCTAGTGCTGCTGGTAAGAGGCTAATCCGACGTATTTTGTGACGAGAAATCGAATGGTGCAAACGGCGTTCCTCTCCGACCAATACTTTTGGCTGTAGTGACAATTGAATGATCATTGATGTCATAATCACGTGCACAGCAACGGCTCTTACTCCATGGAAACCAGGGAACTTTGCAATTTTTCAACAGCTGCCGATGCCTGGCTCAATTCCGCATCTTTTGACACCTTACTGAAGTGGGTCAGTGTTCAGTTGTACTTTTTACAGCAGACTGTATCAAGTACCTTGTGTTTTTTACGTACAAATGGTGTGGTTTTTCTACACGTAGATAAAAACATTGAGATTGTCTTGCACTTAGAAGTAAGGCAATTGCTGGGTGAGTTAAATGGGCTTAGCCCAAAGATTTGACGTCTTCTGGCTACCGAAGGGCACATAACTTATAGTCAAAAGTTGAATATAGTAATGACCAGTCGCAATGGTACATAGTACAGTGTAGCCGATTTCAATTAACAAAAAGACCAGGCAAAAATGGAAAAGTGGAAAAACTGTTCCAGTGCTGCTGGTAAGAGGCTAATCCGACGTATTTTGTGAC
Source organism: Liolophura sinensis (assembly GCF_032854445.1). NCBI lineage: Eukaryota > Metazoa > Mollusca > Polyplacophora > Chitonida > Chitonidae > Liolophura > Liolophura sinensis. Next base: position 23,600 of record NW_027018417.1, read on the forward strand.
GAGAAATCGAATGGTGCAAACCGCGTTGCTCTCCGACCAATACTTTTGGCTGTAGCGCAATTGAATGATCATTGATGTCATAATCACGTGCCCAGCAACGGCTCTTACTCCATAGAAAACCAGGGATATTTGCAATTTTTCAACAGCTGCCGATGCTTGGCTCAATTCCGAATCTTTTTGGCACCTACTGAAGTGGGTCAGTGTTTAGTTATACTTTTTACAGCAGGACTGTATCAAGTACCTTGTGTTTTTCATGTACAAATGGTGTGGTTTTTTCTACACGTAGATAAAGACATTGAGATTGTCTTCGATTTAGAAGTAAGGCAATTGCTGGGTGAGTTAAATGGCTTAGCCCAAAGATTTGACGTCTTCTGGGCTACCGAAGGGCACATAACATATAGTCAAAAGTTGAATATAGTAATGACCAGTCGCGATGGTACAGAGTACAGTGTAGCCGATTTCAATTAACAAAAAGACCAGGCAAAAATGCAAAATTCGAAAAATTGTTCCAGTGCTGCTGGTAAGAGGCTAATCCGACGTATTTGTAACGAGAAATCGAATGGTGCAATCCGCGTTGCTCTCCGACCAATACTTTTGGCTGTAGTGACAATTGAATGATCATTTATATCATAATCACGTGCACAGCAACGGCTCTTACTCCATGGAAACCAGGGAAATTTGCAATTTTTCAACAGCTGCCGATGCCTGGCTCAATTTTGCATCTTTTGGCACCTTACTGAAGTGGGTCAGTGTTCAGTGTACTTTTTACAGCAGACTGTATCAAGTACCATTGTGTTTTTTATGTACAAATGGTCTGGTTTTTCTACACGTAGATAAAGACATTGAGATTGTCTTGGACTTAGAAGTAAGACAATTGCTGGGTGAGTTAAATGGGATTAGCCCAAAGTTTTCAGGTCTTCTGGGCTACGAAGGGCACATAACTTATAGTCAAAAGTTGAATATAGTAATGACCAGTCGCAATTGTACATAGTACAGTGTAGCCGATTTCAATTAACAAAAAGACCAGGTAAAATGCAAAAGTGGGAAAAACTGTTCCAGTGCTGCTGGTAAGAAGCTAATCCGACCTATTTTGTGACGAGAAATCGAATGGTGCAAACCGCGTTGCTCCTCCGACCAATACTTTTGGCTGTAGCGACAATTGAATGATCATTTATGTCATAATCACGTGCCCAGCAACGGCTCTTACTCCATGGAAACCAGGGAAATTTGCAATTTTTCAACAGCTGCCGATGCCTGGCTCAATTCGCATCTTTTGGCACCTATAAATGTGGGTCAGTGTTTAGTTGTACTTTTTACAGCAGACTGTATCAAGTACCTTGTGTTTTTTATGTACAAATGGTGTGGTTTTTCTACACGTAGATAAAGACATTGAGATTGTCTTGGACGTAGGAAGTAAGACAATTGCTGGGTGAGTTAAATGGGCTTGGCCCAAAGATTTGACGTCTTCTGGGCTACCGAAGGGCACATAACTTATAGTCAAAAGTTGAATATAGTAATGACCAGTCGCGATTGTACAGAGTACAGTGTAGCCGGTTTCAATTAACAAAAAGACCAGGCAAAAATGCAAAAGTGGAAAAACTGTTCCAGTGCTGCTGGTAAGAGGCTAATCCGACGTATTTTGTGACGAGAAATCGAATGGTGCAAACCGCGTTGCTCTCCGACCAATACTTTTGCCTGTAGTGACAATTGAATGATCATTTATTCATAATCACGTGCCCAGCAACGGCTCTTACTCCATGGAAACCAGGGAAATTTGCAATTTTCAACAACTACGATGCTTGGCTCAATTCCGCATCTTTTGGCACCTTACTGAAGTGGGTCAGTGTTCAGTTGTACTTTTTACAGCAGGCTGTATCAAGTACCTTGTGTTTTTCATGTACAAATGGTGTGGTTTTTCTACACGTAGATAAAGACATTGAGATTGTCCTTGCACTTAGAAGTAAGGCAATTGCTGGGTGAGTTAAATGGGCTTAGCCCAGAGATTTCAGGTCTTCTGGGCTACCGAAGGGCACATAACTTATAGTCAAAAGTTGAATATAGTAATGACCAGTCGCGATTGTACAGAGTACAGTGTAGCCGATTTCAATTAACAAAAAGACCAGGCAAAAATGCAAAAGTGGAAAAACTGTTCTAGTGCTGCTGGTAAGAGGCTAATCCGACGTATTTGTGACGAGAAATCGAATGGTGCAAACCGCGTTGCTCTACGACCAATACTTTTGGCTGTAGTGACAATTGAATGATCATTGATGTCATAATCACGTGCACAGCAACGGCTCTTACTCCATGGAAACCAGGGGAACTTTGCAATTTTTCAACAGCTGCCGATGCCTGGCTCAATTCCGCATCTTTTGGCACCTTACTGAAGTGGGTCAGTGTTCAGTTGTACTTTTTACAGCAGGCTGTATCAAGTACCTTGTGTTTTTTACGTACAAATGGTGTGTTTTTTCTACACGTAGATAAAAACATTGAGATTGTCTTGCACTTAGAAGTAAGGCAATTGCTGGGTGAGTTAAATGGGCTTAGCCCAAAGATTTGACGTCTTCTGGGCTACCGAAGGGCACATAACTTATAGTCAAAAGTTGAATATAGTAATGACCAGTCGCAATGGTACATAGTACAGTGTAGCCGATTTCAATTAACAAAAAGACCAGGCAAAAATGGAAAAGTGGAAAAACTGTTCCAGTGCTGCTGGTAAGAGGCTAATCCGACGTATTTTGTGAGGAGAAATCGAATGGTGCAAACCGCGTTGCTCTCCGACCAATACTTTTGCCTGTAGTGACAATTGAATGATCATTTATGTCATAATCACGTGCACAGCAACGGCTCTTACTCCATGGAAACCAGGGAACTTTGCAATTTTTCAACAGCTGCCGATACCTGGCTCAATTCCGCATCTTTTGGCACCTTATTCATGTGGGTCTGTGGTCAGTTGTACTTTTTACAGCAGACTGTATCAAGTACCTTGTGTTTTTTATGTACAAATGGTGTGGTTTTTCTACACGTAGATAAAGGACATTGAGATTGTCTTGGACTTAGAAGTAAGACAATTGCTGGGTGAGTTAAATGGGCTTGGCCCAAAGATTTGACGTCTTCTGGGCTACGGAAAGGCACATAACTTATAGTCAAAAGTTGAATATAGTAATGACCAGTCGCGATTGTACAGAGTACAGTGTAGCCGATTTCAATTAACAAAAAGACCAGGCAAAAATGCAAAAGTGGAAAAACTGTCCCCGTGCTGCTGGTAAGAAGCTAATCCGACGTATTTTGTGACGAGAAATCGAATGGTGCAAACCGCGTTGCTCTCCGACCAATACTTTTGCCTGTAGTGACAATTGAATGATCATTTATGTCATAATCACGTGCCCAGCAACGGCTCTTACTCCATGGAAACCAGGGAAATTTGCAATTTTTCAACAACTACCGATGCTTGGCTCAATTCCGCATCTTTTGGCACCTTACTGAAGTGGGTCAGTGTTCAGTTGTACTTTTTACAGCAGGCTGTATCAAGTACCTTGTGTTTTTCATGTACAAATGGTGTGGTTTTTCTACACGTAGATAAAGACATTGAGATTGTCTTGCACTTAGAAGTAAGGCAATTGCTGGGTGAGTTAAATGGGCTTAGCCCAGAGATTTCAGGTCTTCTGGGCTACCGAAGGGCACATAACTTATAGTCAAAAGTTGAATATAGTAATGACCAGTCGCGATTGTACAGAGTACAGTGTAGCCGATTTCAATTAACAAAAAGACCAGGCAAAAATGCAAAAGTGGAAAAACTGTTCTAGTGCTGCTGGTAAGAGGCTAATCCGACGTATTTTGTGACGAGAAATCGAATGGTGCAAACCGCGTTGCTCTCCGACCAATACTTTTGGCTGTAGTGACAATTGAATGATCATTGATGTCATAATCACGTGCACAGCAACGGCTCTTACTCCATGGAAACCAGGGAACTTTGCAATTTTTCAACAGCTGCCGATGCCTGGCTCAATTCCGCATCTTTTGGCACCTTACTGAGTGGGTCAGTGTTCAGCTTGTACTTTTTACAGCAGACTGTATCAAGTACCTTGTGTTTTTTACGTACAAATGGTGTGGTTTTTCTACACGTAGATAAAAACATTGAGATTGTCTTGCACTTAGAGTAAGGCAATTGCTGGGTGAGTTAAATGGGCTTAGCCCAAAGATTTGACGTCTTCTGGGCTACCGAAGGGCACATAACTTATAGTCAAAAGTTGAATATAGTAATGACCAGTCGCAATGGTACATAGTACAGTGTAGCCGATTTCAATTAACAAAAAGACCAGGCAAAAATGGAAAAGTGGAAAAACTGTTCCAGTGCTGCTGGTAAGAGGCTAATCCGACGTATTTTGTGACGAGAAATCGAATGGTGCAAACCGCGTTGCTCTCCGACCAATACTTTTGCCTGTAGTGACAATTGAATGATCATTTATGTCATAATCACGTGCACAGCAACGGCTCTTACTCCATGGAAACCAGGGAACTTTGCAATTTTTCAACAGCTGCCGATACCTGGCTCAATTCCGCATCTTTTGGCACCTTATTCATGTGGGTCTGTGGTCAGTTGTACTTTTTACAGCAGACTGTATCAAGTACCTTGTGTTTTTTATGTACAAATGGTGTGGTTTTTCTACACGTAGATAAAGACATTGAGATTGTCTTGACTTAGAAGTAAGACAATTGCTGGGTGAGTTAAATGGGCTTAGCCCAAAGATTTGACGTATTCTGGGCTACGGAAAGCACATAACTTATAGTCAAAAGTTGAATATAGTAATGACCAGTCGCGATTGTACAGAGTACAGTGTAGCCGATTTCAATTAACAAAAAGACCAGGTAAAAATGCAAAAGTGGAAAAACTGTCCCCGTGCTGCTGGTAAGAGGCTAATCCGACGTATTTTGTGACGAGAAATCGAATGGTGCAAACCGCGTTGCTCTCCGACCAATACTTTTGGCTGTAGTGACAATTGAATGATCATTTATGTCATAATCACGTGCCCAGCAACGGCTCTTACTCCATGGAAACCAGGGAAATTTGCAATTTTTCAAAGCTGCCCGATGCCTGGCTCAATTCCGCATCTTTTGGCACCTTATTCATGTGGGTCTGTGGTCAGTTGTACTTTTTACAGCAGACTGTATCAAGTACCTTGTGTTTTTTATGTACAAATGGTCTGGTTTTTCTACAAGTAGATAAAGACATTGAGATTGTCTTGGACTTAGAAGTAAGACAATTGCCGGGTGAGTTAAATGCGCTTGGCCAAAGATTTCAGGTCTTCTGGGCTACCGAAGGGCACATAACTTATAGTCAAAAGTTGAATATAGTAATGACTAGTTGCGATTGTACAGAGTACAGTGTAGCCGGTTTCAATTAACAAAAGACCAGGCAAAAATG